>NC_053025.1:376942382-377120413 GCF_003073215.2 Triticum urartu | reverse complement strand
GCATCAAGAATGTGGGCTTGGCGAATCTGGTCTTCCAAGGTAGGAGAGACCATAAGGTTGGCGAGGAAACCTTGAGGAACAACTTGCAGATTAAGTTTGCAGAAAGCTTCACTATAGGGCGAATTCGAGCTCGGTACCCGGGGATCCTCTAGAGTCGACCTGCAGGCATGCAAGCTTTTCTGCTCAATGCATCAGCAATCACATTGGCCTTTCCTGGAGTATACTCGATACTCGGATTATACTCTTGAATCATTTCGACCCATCGAGTTTGCCTGAGGTTGAGATTAGGCTGAGTGAAGATGTACTTGAGACTCTTGTGGTTAGTGAAGATGTCCACTTTTCTTCCCAATAAGAGATGTCTCCAAGTCAAAAGAGCATGCACAACTGCCGCCAACTCGAGATCATGAGTGGGGTAGTTCTTCTTGTTGGGCTTCAACTGGCGAGAGGTATAAGCAACAACTTTCTTCTCTTGCATCAACACTGCACCGAGAGCTTGGAGAGAGGCATCACAAAAGACCTCGTACAGTTTGGATTCATCAGGCAGAGTCAGAACTGGAGCAGTGATCAATTTCTCTTTCAAAGTGTTGAAAGCAATGTCACACTCCGGAGACCAAACGTACTTGACGTGCTTCTAGAGAAGATTTGAGAGAGGCTTCGTGATCTTAGAAAAGTTTTCAACGAATCTTCGATAGTAGCTTGCGAGACCGAGGAAGCTACGGAGTTGCTTCACGTTCTGAGGAAGTTCCCAATTCACAATTGCAGACACCTTCTCAGGATTCACCGCAATGCCCTTGGCAGAGATGATATGACCAAGATAAAGAACCTCATCGAGCCAAAATTTGCACTTGGTGAACTTGGAGTAGAACTTGTGTTCTCTCAACTTATCGAGTACCAAACGCAAGTGCTTGGCATGATCTTCCTTGTTCTTCGAGAAAACAAGAATGTCCTCGAGATAGACCAAAACAAAGTCATTGGTGTAGGTGTTGAAGATGAAGTTCATCATGCGAGAGAACGTCGGAGGAGCGTTGACGAGGCCAAAGACATGACAGTGTATTCATATGAACCATAGCTTGTCCAGAAAGCCGTCTTGGGAATATCTTGTTCACGGATTCGAATCTGATGATAACCCATAGGGAGATCAAGCTTGGAGAATACTTGGGCACCTTTGAGTTGTTCGAACAGCTCATTGATGTTGGGAAGTGGGTATTTGTTCTTGATGGTCTTCTAGTTCAATGGACGGTAATCAACACAAAGTCGGTCCGTTCCATCCTTCTTCTTCACAAAAAGAACACCACAACCCCATGGAGAAGAACTAGACCGGATGAGACCCAATCTCTCTTGAATATTGAGTTGCATCTTCAACTCCTTCAACTCTTCAGGTCCGAGCTTGTAAGGACGCTTGCACACAGGTTCTGTGCCAGGCTCAAGATCAATGACGAATTCAACCGGCCGGTGCGGAGGCATTCCTGGAAGCTCTTCTGGAAAGACGTCTTGATATTCACAAACGACTGGAATTTGCGAGATGGCATCCAGTTCACCCTTCTCATTGAGAGAAAACAGACGGATGGTATTATCCCGAGCGGCAAAGACAATTACATCCTCAGACGAATGAGTCAATTGAATCTGTTTGGCTGCACAATCAAGCTGAGCCTTGTGCTTAGAAAGCCAATCCATCCCGAGAATAAGATCAATATCCGAGTTACCAAGAACCATTGGAGAAGCCAGAAACTTGAAATCACCCATCAAGATAGAAATATCCGGAACCATCATACTAGAACTTAGACGCTTAGCCGGAGAGACGACTTGCATAGCTCTACGTAAAGCCTTAGTACTAAAATTGTTCTCCGATGCAAATGGGAATGACATGAAGGAATGCGATGCACCAGAGTCAAAAAGTACTTTTGCAGGAATATCATTAACAGGAAGGTTACCCATGATGACATCTGACGAGTCCTCTGCCTGAGCTGTGTTCATCAAGTTGACCTTGGCGTGTTTCGGGTTATGCTTGACCACAGCTGTACTTGCCGATCTGACAGGAGGAGGAGGAGGAAGACGCCTCTGGTTGAAATAGTAGTTGGCATAGTGACCCTTCTGTTGGCACTTGTTGCACGTGACCTCTGAAAGCGGACGGTGGTACGGAGCACTCGATCTTGGAGCTTGAGACGAAGTCTTGTTCTGAAAGCCAGGGTTGGGTGGGTGGGAAGATCCACTGCCACCTTTGCTCTTCTGCTGATACGGCTGATGAAACGGAGGAGGAGGAAGCCAATACTTCTGCTGCTTGGCCACTTGAGTAGAGGAAGAAGGAGTAGCATCTCTGACTCGCTTCTTGGAAGCATCACACCTCAGTTGAGCGGCCTCTTGCTTCAGTGCCATGTTGTAGAACTCATCGTACCTCAAGGGCTCATAGAGAACAAGATCTAGCTGAATTTCTTCTCCGAGACCACCCCTGAACTGGTATATCATGCTCTTCTCATCAGGGACGTCCTGCTTGGCAAAGCGGGCGAGCTTCTGAAACAACTTGTTGTAGTCATAGACAGACAAAGAGCCTTTCTTCAGGTTGCGGAAATAATCTGTGAGCCACAGGGACTCAGCAATCTCGCACCCTCGCGATCAAGACTATTTAAGCTTATAGGTAAGGCAAGGTAAAATATGTGGAGCTGCAGCAAGCGACTAGCAAATATGGTGGCTATCATGTTCACAAAAGAGAGCGAGAAGAGGAGGCAAAGCGCGAGCGAGAAACTAGAGGGTAACCTGCGCAAGCATTACTCCAACACCGTGTTCACTTCCCGGACTCCGCCGATAAGAGACCATCATGGTAACTCACACTATTGATTCATTTTAATTAAGTTAAGGTTCAAGTTATCTACAACCGAACATTAACAAATTCCCATCTACCCATAACCGCGGGCACGGCTTTCGAAAGTTCAAATCCCTGTAGGGGAGTCCCAACTTAGCCCATGACAAGCTCTCACGGTCAACGAAGGAATAGACCTCCTCCCGAGACGTTCCGATCAGACTCAGTATCTCGGTTCTTCAAGACACTTCGACAGGTTAAAACAAGACCAGCAACACCGCCCGAATGTGCCGACAAATCCCGATAGGAGCTGCACATATCTCGTTCTCAGGGCACACTCAGATGAGACTAGCTACGAGTAAAACCAACCCTCAAGTTGCCCCGAGGTGGCCCCGCAGGCAGCTCAGTCGGACCAACACTCGGAAGAGCACTGGCGCGGGGGGGGAGTTAATAAGATGACCCTCGGGCTCCGGAAACCCAAGGGAAAAAGGGCTAGGTGGCAAATGGTAAAACCAAGGTTGGGCATTGCTGGAAAAGCTTTAATCAAGGCGAACTATCAAGGGGTTCCCATTATAACCCAACCGCGTAAGGAACGCAAAATCCGGGAACATAACACCGATATGACGGAAACTAGGGCGGCAAGAGTGGAACAAAACACAAGGTGAAAGGCCGAGCCTTCCACCCTTTACCAAGTATATAGATGCATTAAGATAACATGGCAATATAATGATATCCCAACAAGTAAATAATGTTCCAACAAGGAACGGTCTCCAATCTTCACCTGCATCTAGCAACGCTATAAGAGGGGCTGAGCAAAGCGGTAACATAGACAATCAACGGTTTTCTAGGACATGGTGGGTTAGAGGTTTGACATGGAAATTTGGGAGTCATGATAAACAAGTGGTAGGCATCGTAGCATAGGCATAGTAAAAGAGCGAGCATCTAGCAAAGCAAAGATAGTAGTGATTTCTAGGGTATGATCATCTTGCCTACAAAGTTGTTAGACTTGACTGGATCGTCGAAAGCAAACTCAACGGGCTCCTTGTCAGCGAACTCGTCTCTCGGCTCTACCCAAACAAGACAAACAATAAAACGGAACACAATCAACCACGTGCAAAGCTCAAACAATATGATGCAAAGATGGTATGCTATGCGGGATGCAATGCGGGATGCATATGCAAGATGTGATAGGGAAAGAATGAACCTGGCCACAACTTGGAAATCCAAGTGTGCCACTGGAAAGATGAGATGAATTCGCTTGAAAACGATATAAAGAACGCCGGAATCGGAGTTACGGTCTGGAAATGGCAAGCGATTCAAATATGGCACCGGTCTGCGATTTACAGCAAGTAGCCATCTAAATGCAATGAGATGAACATGCTACAGCACTCAAACATGGCATCAAAATACATGGCAGGGATGCATTCAAGATGCTTAACAAAAGTCTAGCACTGAGCTACGGCCAATTCATCCATTAACAGGTTCAAACAAGAATGGCAAAAATGCATATGGTAAACAGATTTCAGACTTAGTGAAATTAACACTTGTGTGGAACCTCAGATCAGGTAGCACTCTTTGGAGCATGAAAACTATATACTACAGGACCTGAACATGGAAAAGTAAATCATGTCATGGAGCTACTCAAAGAGCTTAACAAAAGTCCCTTAGTGATCTTGAGCCAAAAGGGATCAGAAAATACAATTGCAAGCATGTGAACATGGCAAAAACATAATCAGATCACAGACTTAGTGAAAACTGGAGCATGCTGAAACAGATATCAAGTAGGCATGTTTACGAGCTCGATGCACTCACTACAGAGCAAGTCATGACAATCTAAGCATACACCCAACAAGAATACACAAAATACAAGCCACACATGGGAAGAATAATATCATAGCATGCACGGATCAACTACAACATCATCGGCAAAATCGCTAACAAGTAGACAATCTGCCCAGATTCATGAAATAGCAAAAGTACAGCTCGATTGACTCAAGCTAGGGTGCTCCATAATTGCAAACAAAGTCATGGATGGATAGAGCACTACAAGATTAACAAAACATCCTTAGTGATCATCCTCAAAAGAGGCACGGATCACTAGGAAACAACATGAACATATGACCATATGAAATAAACAGGTCGAGGACTTAGTGGAAATGCAAAGTCCCTGAAATCAGCATTACCAAGTGCCTCACTTTGCAAGCTTGTGCTAGTCACCACACACATCACAAAAATACATGGGTTGCACCTCTGGAAAGATGGAAAAACCCTTAACAAAACATATGTAGAGCTTATGGGCATATCATGCACACATTAATCATGGAAAAATGACAAATATCTAAATGGAGCAGCAGATCTGACAATTATCTCAAGTGGCACTCTTCTGACAGCATTTCGGGCATCAAGATTAACTCAAATGAAAATGATGCAATGAGATGAAATGATGTGCTCTCTGAGACGAACATTTTGATTTGCTATATGCCAAAAACGGAGCTACGGATGAGCAGTTATAGCACGATGAACAAGGGCATATGAACTAGGCTTTCGGGGCAAAAGTCAACCGAGGCAAATATCCCAGATCTAGATCCAGATCGTGCACGCTTCCCGAGGTTCGTCCTCGCCGGAGATGGAGCTCACCGGAGTTGGACTTGGCGCGGAGGAGAGGCTCGCCGGCCGGATCCGGGCAGTGAGGAGGCAAGCCGCCGGGCGGAGCTCACCGGAGAAGGCTCGGCGACCGGGGCGGCGGGGCGACGGAGAGGCGGTGCCCCGGTGCGGAGGAGCCACCGGCGGAGCGGCGAGGTGTGGTGGCGCGGCGGAGCTGCGGCCGCCGGCGAGGGGCCGGACGCCGGGCGGGAGGAAGAAGGGAGGCGGCGGGCGGCGCGGCTCTTCGGACCGGGAGGGCCGGACGCGGGTCCCGCAGGCCCTGGCGGCGGCGGAGTGGGCACCCGGGCGAGCGAATCAGGCGGCTACAAGTGGCGGCGGAGGGGTGGAAATGGACATGTCCGGCGGCGGGATTTTTGTCCGGTCGCGAGGAGAGGAAGAGAGTTAGGGTTTCGCCCGTGAATTTCGGAGGGGGTTCTATATATAGGCATAGAGGGATCTAGGAGAGTCCAAATGAGGTGCGGTTTTCGGCCACGCGATCGTGATCGAACGCTCTAGATGATGGAGAGGTTTTTGGTGGGTTTTGGGCCAAATTGGAAGGGTGTTACAGATCCTGTCCTATGTCTCCAAGCGCGCGGCGCCAAGCCTGGAGATGTGGGAAATCCTAAACGGGCCCACCCACATGGGTGAGAGCTTATGCAGCCCTTCCCTAAAGAGCACCTGCCTCAGGATGAGATCGCCCACCTCAAGCATCCTGGAGCGGATGCTCCGATATTGGTATCGTCGCAATGCCGGCTGGTATCTTTCCGCTTGGAGCGAGGCTTCACGGCGGCATTCCTCCGCCTGCACAAGGTCCATCCCCCGCATGGCGTCCTGTTGCGTCTTATCAAACGCCAGGACCCGCGTAGAGCGATGCCTGACCTTCTGAGGGAGAACCACTTCTGCTCGGTAGACGAGGAAGAATGGGGTCTCGCCTCTTGGCTTGGTGGCGGTGGTGCGGATGGACCACAACACAGACTGGAGCTCGTCGTGCCAGCCCCTGCCGCAGGCTTCGAGCTTCTTCTTGAAGGTTCGAGTCTTGGGGCCTCTCAAGACCTCAGCGTTGGCACGCTCATCTTAGCCATTCCTCCTGGGGTGTGCCACCGAAGCGTAGAAAATCTGTGTTCCAAGGTTACCATAGTAGGTCTTGAAGAGATTGCTAGTGAAATGCAAGCATTGTCATTGACAATGCGGTTAGGGACCCCGAACCGGCTCCCGAGGCCCTTGATGAACTTAACTGCTGACCCGGCTGGGATGGTGTGGATGGCTTCCACCTCTGCCCATTTGGTGAACTTGTAGATGGCGACGTTGAGGTAGCGGTATCCCCCAGGCGCTCGCGGGAATGGACCGAGGATATCCATCCCGCATACCGCGAAAGGCCATGAAAGTGGGATACTCTAGAGGCCCTAGGGAGGTTGGTGGATTTGCTTGGCATGGAATAGGCAAGCAGGACCTCACCAACTCGGTCGCGTCGTTGAGTGTCGTGCGCCAGTAGAACCCGCTATGAAACGCCTTATCGCCCAGGGTGTGTAACGACGAGTGGTGCCTGTTGTCTCCGCCGTGTATGTCGCCTAGCAGCTTGTTCCTCTGCTCCCTGGAGATGCATCTCAATGAAACATCATTTGGTTGCTTTCTGTATAACCCACTATCGGCATCATGGGAACGGGGGTCCCCGGACTTGCCTGCCTGCGGCCAACGGCGTGGCTCCACCCACGGCCTGGTACGGCCCATCTTCGTCAACCAACTCTCAAGACCCTCGCGAGGGGCCATGCCTTGCGAGGGACCTTTTCAAGGGCGGACTCACTAGGCTGGCTCACGAGGAGCGGAGAGATCAAGGCGAGGGGCACCTTGTGAGGTTCCCGTGACGTGAGCCATGATGACCAAGGCCAGGCAGGCGCCAGGCAAGCGCCAGCGGGTGCAGAGTACAAGTTTCCTCTTTGGTACTAAAGAGGCAGGCGCAATGCGAGGAGTCCCGAGGCGTCAGGCAAAGGTTTCAATATCGGTGCAATGAGACCAAGACCAGCAGGACGGCAAGACGGAGGTTAACATGGAGCCCACGATGGTGTCACCACCAGAACTTTGGCAGGCAAAGACCACCTTTTGTCAGGATAACTTGTACTCGCCATCCCCCTTCGAATTGGCCATTGTGGGATCCCTTCCTACCTAATATTTGGGGAGAGGACCCGAGCCTCTATAAATAGGACTGGCCACCATGATAGAGGGGGGGGGGGTCATTCAGACCATCCTAACCACACAAGATCATCAAGATCAAGAGCACCTCTCCTAAGGAGGCTATTCTTCCCTTGTACTTGTTCATCCCCAGCCTACAAGGCAATCCACCACACCACACTGGAGTAGGGTATTACACCGCAACGGTGGCCCGAACTAGTATAAACTCTTGTGTCCCTTGTTTCTTGGGTTCGGCGAGCTAGGTTTTGAGATCATTGCGAGAGCGTGAACCGGGGGGAAAGATCTTCGTGCGCACCCCAGTGTTCAAACCTCAAAGGTTTTCCGCAACCCGTAATCCGACACTCACCATCCTGTATGCAGTATGTCGTAGCCTGCCGGGCCACACACTCCGCGTCCTCCTCTTTCTCTGGAATGTCCCTCGTATCAGGTACACCTTGAATTCCTCAGTCCAGCATCACTCCCGAGGCTCGAGCGCCAAGAACAGACGTGCTCCTGAGGTCGGACCGCAAGCGGGGCTCCCGAGGCTGGTGGCTATGGGAGTTCCTCTCGAGGTATGTAGTCTCCGCGGCCGCGGGAGTGGCCGAAGGCTTGAAGAGTCGTTCTTCAAAAACACTAGGTTCTTGGGGTAGACGTCTTGATGCCCTCTTGGCGATCTCGTCGGCCTCCTTGTGGGTGCTGCATGGCACATGCTGTAGGTCTAGGCCTAAGAATTGCTTCTCCATCTTGCGCACCTCTATGAGGTAGGCCTCCATATGTTCATTCCTTGTTTTGTACACTTTGTTAGAGAAGTTGATGAGGAGCTGGGAGTCGCCCTTGATGGTGAGATGCTTCACCCCCAAGGCCGCCGCTGCCTTGAGCCTAGTGATCAACCCCTCGTATTTTGTAATGTTTTTGCACACCTTCTGACCCCGCTGGAAGCGGAGCTGCATGGCATAGTATACCTTGTCTTGGGTGGGCGAGTTGAGCACAGCGCTAGCCCCCGCGCCTTGGCATGTGAAGGCGCCGTCGTAGTACATGACCCAACCATCTGGTGCTTCACCTCCTAGCGAGAGAGATAGGCTCTCGCCAACTTCAGGTTTCGGTGTGTCGGTCCATTCGGCTACGAAGTCGCCTAGGGCGGCTCCCTTGATGACCCTGGTTGTGGTGAACTCGATTTGAAATGCTTGAAGTTCAATGTTCCACTCGGCGACCCTTCCCACCACATTAGGGCTCCGGAGCACCCTCTCAAGTGGGTAAGCAGAGACGACCTTGATCGGGTGGCCTTGGAAGTAATGGCACAGCTTGCGTGAGGCCACCAGGAGTGCGAGCAGGAGCTTCTGGGGCATGGGGTACCATGCCCTTGCTTCCCGCAATACCGTGGTGACGAAGTACACCGGGTGCTCGATGAAGGCAGGACCGTCGATGCCTCGATGGAGTCCGCAGCTGCTAGAGGTTGAAACACCTCCAGAGGTGGGGTGAGCTCTAGAGCTTGGTCACCCTTCGGGGCCTCCGCCGGCCCTTGAACACCGTCTTGTGGGGCGTGATCGTCTGTGGGCATCATCTTGGCCTTAGCGGCGCCATCTTGTGACTGCACCATCCCAGCTGGCGGAGTGAGGCGTAGCAGCCAGATAGAGCACTAGAGGCTCGAGGGGGCGAGGTGCCACAATAACCGGTGGGAAGGTTAGGTATCTCTTGAGGTCTTGAAATGCCAGATCTGCCTCTAGGGTCCTTTCGAACGGGCCGTTCTTCTTCATCAGCTTGAAGAACGACAGGGCGCGCTCCCCCTACATGGAGATGAAGCGCCCCAACGAGGTTATGCAGCTTGCAAGCTTCTGCATTTCCCTGAGAGTTTGCGGTGGGCTCATGTCTTTTATTGCCTTGACCATCTCGGGGTTAGCCTCGATGCCCCTGTGAGACACGAGGAAACCTAGTAGCTTGCCGGAGGGGACACCAAACACGCACTTCTCTGGGTTGAGCAGCAAATCCACCTGGTGCAGGCTAGCGAAGGTATCCTCCAGGTCCTGAATCAGGGTTCTCGCCTCCTGAGATTTTACCACGATATCATCGACGTAGGCTTCAGCGTTTCTCCCGAGCTATTGACCTAGGGCGATGTGCATCAGCCGTTGGAAGGTCGCCCCAGCATTGCATAGTCCGAACAACATGCAGGTGTAGCAGCACACCCCGCACGGGGTCAGGAAGGCGCTCTTCTCCACATCCTCTACTGCCATCTTAATCTGGTGGTATCCCGAGAACGCGTCCAGGAAACACAACTGGTTGCACTCGGTGGTGGAGTTGACGATCTGGTCGATGCGCGGAAGCGGGAATGGGTCTTAAAGACTCAATCCGATAAGATAACTTCAAGTGTTCTCAAATCCATAAAGACTCAATCCGATAATATAACTTCAAATGGAAAACTCAATCCATTACAAGAGAGTAGAGGGGGAGAAACATCATAATATCCAACTTTAAAAGCAAAGCTCGTGATACATCAAGATCGTATCACCTCAAAAACACGAGAGAGAGAGAGAGAGATCAAACACATAGCTACTGGTACATACCCTCAGCCCCAAGGGAGAACTACTCCCTCCTCGTCATGGAGAGCACCGGGATGATGAAGATGGCCACCGGAGAGGGATTTCCCCTCCGGCAGGTTGCCGGAACGGGTCTAGATTGGTTTTTGGTGGCTACGGAGGCTTTTGGCGGCGGAACTCCCGATCTATTGTGCTCCCCGAAGTTTTTAGGGTATATGGGTATATATAGGAGGAAGAAGTACGTCGGTGGATCTTCGGGCTATCCATGAGGTAGGGGGCGCACCCATGGGGGGTGGGCGCGCCCCCACCCTCGTGGGCAGCCCGGGACTCTCCTGGTCCAACTCCGATACTTCGTGGGCTTCTTCTGGTCCAAAAATAAGTTTCATAAAGTTTCAGGTCAATTGGACTCCGTTTGATTTTCCTTTTCTGTGATACTCTAAAACAAGGAAAAAAAACGAAACTGGCACTGGGCTCTGGGTTAATAGGTTAGTCCCAAAAATAAAATAAAAGTGTATAATAAAGCCCATGAACATCCAAAACAGATAATATAATAGCATGGAACAATCAAAAATTATAGATACGTTGGAGACGTATCAGCATTCCCAAGCATAATTCCTGCTCGTCCTAGAGTAGGTAAATGATAAAAACAGAATTTTTGATGTGGAATGCTACTAGGCATAATTTCAATGTAATTCTTCTTAATTGTGGCATGAATATTTAGATCTGAAAGATTCAAGATAAAAGTTTAATATTGACATAGAAATAATAATACTTCAAGCATACTAACTAAGCAATTATGTCTTCTCAAAATAACATGGCCAGAGAAAGTTCATCCCTACAAAATCATATAGTTTAGTCATGCTCCATTTTCGTCACACAAGAATGCTCTCATCCTGCACAACCCCGATGACAAGCCAAGCAATTGTTTCATACTTTAATAATCTCAAACTTTTTTCAACTTTCACGCAATACATGAGCGTGAGCCATGGATATAGCACTATGGGTGGAATAGAATATAATGAGGGGGTTATGTGGAGAAGACAAAAAGGAGAAAGTCTCACATCGACGCGGCTAATCAATGGTCTAGGGAGATGCCCATCAATTGATGTCAATGCAAGGAGTAGGGATTGCCATGCAACGGATGCACTAGAGCTATAAATGTATGAAAGCTCAATAACAGAAACTAAGTGGGTGTGCATCCAGCTTGCTTGCTCACGAAGACCTAGGGCACTTGAGGAGGCTCATCGTTGGAATATACAAGCCAAGTTCTATAATGAAAAATTCCCAGTAGTATATGAAAGTGACAAAACAAGAGACTCTCTATCATGAAGATCATGGTGCTACTTTGAAGCACAAGTGTGGAAAAAAGGATAGTAGCATTGTCCCTTTTATTTTATTTTTTTATTTTTTTTATTTGGCCTTTCTTTTTTCACCTTTCTCCCCCTTTTTTTGGGACAATGCTCTATTAATGATGATCATCACACTTCTATTTATTTACAACTCAAGAATTACAACTCGATACTAGAACAAAGTATGACTCTATATGAATCCCTTCGGTGGTGTACCGGGATGTGCAATGACACAAGAGTGACATGTATGGAAGAATTATGAACGGTGGCTTTGCCACAAATACAATGTCAACTACATGATCATGCAAGGCACTATGACAATGATGAAGTGTGTCATAATAAACGGAACGGTGGAAAGTTGTATGGCAATATATCTCGGAATGGCTATGGAAATGCCATAATAGGTAGGTATGGTGGCTATTTGAGGAAGATATAAGGAGGTTTATGTGTGAAAGAGCGTATCATATCATGGGGTTTGGATGCACCGGTGAAGTTTGCACCAACTCTCAATGTGAGAAAGGGCAATGCATGGTACCGAAGAGGCTAGCAATGATGGAAGGGTAAGAGTGCGTATAATCCATGGACTCAACATTAGTCATAAAGAACTCACACACTTATTGCAAAAATATACAAGTCATCAAAAACCAAGCATTACGCACATGCTCCTAGGGGGATAGATTGGTAGGAAAAGACCATCGCTCGTCCCCGACCGCCACTAGTAAGGAAGACAATCAAATAACACCTCATGTTTCAAATTTGTTACACAACGTTTACCATACGTGCATACTATGGGACTTGCAAACTTCAACACAAGTATTCCTCAAATTCACAACTACCCAACTAGCACAACTTTGATATCACTATCTCCATATCTCAAAACAATCATCAAGTATCAAACTTCTCATAGTATTTAATGCACTCTATATGAAAGTTTTTATTATATCCCTCTTGGATGCCCATCATATTAGGACTAATTTCATAACCAAAGCAAATTACCATGCTGTTTAGAGACTCTCAAAATGGTATAAGTGAAGCATGAGAGTTCTTCTGTTTCTTCAAAATAAAACCACCGCCGTGCTCTAAAAAGATATAAATGAAGCACTAGAGCAAATGACAAACTACTCCGAAAGATATAAGTGAAGATCAATGAGTAGTCGAACAATTATGCAACTATATGAAGACTATCTAACATTTAATAATTTCATATCTTGGTATTTTATTCAAACAGCAAGCAAAACAAAATGAAATAAAATGACGCTCCAAGCAAAACACATATCATGTGGCGAATAAAAATATAGCTCCAACTAAAGTTATCGATGACGAAGACGAAAGAGGGGATGCCTTCCGGGGCATCCCCAAGCTTAGGCTTTTGGTTGTCCTTGAATATTACCTTGGGGTGCCTTGGGCATCCCAAAGCTTAGGCTCTTGCCACTCCTTGTTCCATAGTCCATCGAATCTTTACCCAAAACTTGAAAACTTCACAACACAAAAATTAACAGAAAACTTGTAAGCTCCATTAGCGAAAGAAAACAAAACACCACTTCAAGGTACTGTAATGAACTCATTATTTATTTATATTGGTGTTAAACCTACTGTATTCCAACTTCTCAATGGTTTATAAACTCTTTTACTAGCCATAGATTCATCAAAATAAGTAAACAACACACGAAAGACAGAATCTGTAGTAATCTATAACTAACGCACACTTCTGGAACCTCAAAAATTCTAAAATAACTTTCTGCACATGAGGAATTTATCTATTAATCATCTACAAAACGAATTAACTAAATAGCACTCTCCAATAAAAATGGCAGCAAATCTCGTGAGCATGATCAACAAGACTTTCCCCAAGTCTTCCCAACGGTTCTACTTGGCACAAACACTAATTAAAACATAAAAACTCAACAATAACAGAGACTAGACAAATTATTTATTTCTAAACAGGAGCCAAAATCAAGGAACAAAAATAAAATTGGGTTGCCTCCCAACAAGCGCTATCATTTAACGCCCTTAGCTAGGCATGATGATTTCAATGATGCTCACATAAAAGATAAGAATTGAAACATAAAGAGAGCATCAAAAAGAATATGACTAGCACATTTAAGTCTAACCCACTTCCTATGAATAGGCATTTTTTGCGCAAACAACTTGTGGGAACAAGAATCAACTTGCATAGGAAGGTAAAACAAGCATAACATCAAGATTTTAAGCACATAGAGAGGTAACTTGATATTATTGTAATTTCCTACAAGCATATGTTCCTCCCTCATAACAATTTTCAATAGCATCATGAATGAATTCAACAATATAACCATCACATAAAGCATTCTTTTCATGATCTACAAGCATAGAAAATTTACTACTCTCCACATAAGCAAAATTCTTCTCATTCGGAATAGTAGTGGGACCAAACTCAACAAAATAACTATCATGTGAGGCATAATCCAATTGAAAGTTAAAATCATGATGACAAGTTTCATGGATATCATTAATCTTTATAGCATACAAGTCATCACAATAATCATCATAAATAGGGGGCATGCTCTCATCATAATAAATTTGCTCATCAAAACTTGGGGGACAAAAAATATCACCTTCATCAAACATAGATTCCCCAAGCTTGTGGCTTTGCATATCATTAGCATAATGGATATTCAAGGAATTCATACTAACAACATTGCAATCATGCTCATCATACAAAGATTTAGTGCCAAACATTCTAATGCATTCTTCTTCTAACACTCTAGCACAATTATCGGAATCCTTATTTTCATGAAAGACATTAAAAAGATGAATCATATGAGGTACCCTCAATTCCATTTTTTGGTAATTTTCTTTTATAAACTAAACTAGTGATAAAAAAAGAAACTAAAAGACTCGATTGCAAGATCTAAAGATATACCTTCAAGTGCTAACCTCCCCAGCAACGGCGCCAGAAAAGAGGTTGATGTCTACTAAACAACCTTCTTCTTGTAGACGTTGTTGGGTCTCCAAGTGCAGAGGTTTGTAGGACAGTAGCAAATTTCCCTCAAGTGGATGAACTAAGGTTTATCAATCCGTAGGAGGCATAGGATGAAGATGGTATCTCTCAAACAACCCTGCAACCAAATAACAAAGAGTCTCTCGTGTCCCCAACAGACCCAATACAGTGGTAAATTGTATAGGTGCACTAGTTCGGCGAAGAGATGGTGATACAAGTGGTATATGGATGGTAGATAACTGTTTTTTTATCTGAAAATATAAAAAACAGCAAGGTAACTAATGATAAATGTGAGCGCAAATGGTATTGCAATGCGTTGAAACAAGGCCTAGGGTTCATACTTTCACTAGTGCAAATCCTCTCAACAATAATAAAATAATTGGATCACATAACTATCCCTCAACATGCAACAAAGAGTAACTCCAAAGTCACTAATAGCGGAGAACAGACGAAGAGATTATGGTAGGGTATGAAACCACCTCAAAGTTATTCTTTCCAATCAATCTGTTGGGCTATTCCTATAAGTGTCACAAACAGTCCTAGAGTTCGTATATAGAATAACACCTTAAGACACAAATCAACCAAAACCCTAATGTCACCTAGATACTCCAATGTCACCTCAAGTATCCGTGGGCATGATTATACGATATGCATCACACAATCTCAGATTCATCTATTCAACCAACACATAGAACCTCAAAGAGTGCCCCAAAGTTTCTACCGGAGAGTCAACACGAAAACGTGTGCCAACCCCTATGCATAGGTTCATGGGCGGAACCCGCAAGTTGATCACCAAAACATACATCAAGTGAATCAATAGAATAACCCATTGTCACCACAGTTATCCCATGCTAGACATACATCAAGTGTTCTCAAATCCTTAAAGACTCAATCCGATAAGATAACTTCAAAGGGAAAACTCAATCCATTTCAAGAGAGTAGAGGGGGAGAAACGTCATAAGATCCAATTATAATAGCAAAGCTCGCGATACATCAAGATCGTATCACCTCAAGAACACGAGAGAGAGAGAGAACAGACACATAGCTGCTGGTACATACCCTCAGCCCCGAGGGAGAACTACTCCCTCCTCGTCATGGAGAGCACCGAGATGATGAAGATGGCCACCGGAGAGGGATTCCCCCTCCGGCAGGGTGCCGGAATGGGTCTATATTGATTTTTGGTGACTACGGAGGCTTCTGGCGGCGGAACTCCCGATCTATTGTGCTCCCCGAAGTTTTTAGGGTATATGGGTATATATAGGAGGAAGAAGTACATCGATGGATCTCTGGGCTGTCCACGAGGCATGGGGCGCACCCAAGGGGGTGGGTGCGCCCCCCACCCCCATGGACAGCCCAGGACTCTCCTGGCCCAACTCTGATACTCCGTGGGCTTCTTCTGGTCCAAAAATAAGTTTCATGAAGTTTCAGGTCAATTGGACTCCGTTTGATTTTCCTTTTCTGCGATACTCTAAAACAAGGAAAAAAAACAGAAACTGGCACTGGGCTCTGGGTTAATAGGTTAGTCCCAAAAACAATATAAAAGTGTATAATAAAGCCCATAAACATCCAAAACAGATAATATAATAGCATGGAACAATCAAAAATTATAGATACGTTGGAGACGTATCAACACGGTTTTCCTTGAGTAGCACAGCGTCGTAACACTAGTGCTGATCTTGCGCTACTTCATTGTAGGCAAGCACTTGAGGTGGCCCGTAAATGAGTTATGTGGGGATAACTCCTTCTTCCCCCCTAGACTAGGCGGAAGGGAGTCTACCCAGTAGCTCGATTTGGTGTCGTTCTGAGGGTCCGGAGGACTACCGACATCTCATTGATCCACTGCCTGCCATGCTTCCGCAGCGTATCAAAGGTTCTTTTCTTGAGTCCTTGCAACACTTCAGCGTTCGCCCTCTTAGCTTGCCCATTGCTCCTAGATTGTGCGATATAGGCAAATGAGATCTTGCTTCCAAGGGCATGAACATATTGCATGAAGACGTGGCTCGTGAACTGGGTGTCGTTGTTGGTAATGATCCTTTCCATGACTACAAAACGACACACCAATTGTTTCAATAACTTTATAGCTGACTGAGCGGTCACCTTTCTCACGGCAGCTACTTCCGGCCACTGTGTAAACTTATCGATAGCAACGAACGTGAATTCAAAGCCCCCGACAGCTCGAGGGTAAGGGCCGAGGATATCGAGCCCACATACCAAAAATGGCTATGACAAAGGGATTCTCTGAAGAGCATGGGCAGGCAGGTGGATATTCTTGGAATGGAACTAGCAGGCTTCACATTTGGTGACTAGATCAACCACATCTTGGAGGGCATTGGGCCAATAGAATCCTTGCCGGAATGTTTCCCCAACTAATGCCCTTGATCCAATGTGGGAGCCGCACATGCCTTTGTCTCTCTCAGCCAACAGTTCCTTTCCTTCTTCCTCGCAGATGCACTTCAATTTCGCATCGTTGGGCCTCCTTCTGTATAGAGAGTCATCGACAAACTGATACATACTGGCCCTTCGGGCTACTCTTTCAGCCTCATCTTGGTCATTGGGAAGTTCTCCTATTTGGAGAAAGTGGACTATGTGCCTTGCCCAGGTTGGAGCCTAGGGCTCGGCAACAAGGACTAACGGCACCTCCTCCACCGCGGGGGCACATTCCTCATTCGCACGGCCCATAGGCACGGCTGGATGGTGCGGTCCGGCAAGTGATGAGAAGTTGTTTCTGGTAAGGTCCCTGCTAGGAGCCATGGGGGCATCTACTTGGAGAGGCTTACCGGAGTCCATCTTTCTCCTTTTCCGGGCCATTATTGCTAGGGATATGGAGGGGTGAGTAAGATGGTGAACAAAAGTTCCTGGTTCCATAGGTAGCTTCTGCGCAGCACACTTTGACAGATGATTAGCTATGTTGTTTTCCGCATGGGGTATGTGCTCTGTTTGAAATCCATCAAAGTGCTCCTACAATCTTCTCACTTCCTCAACGTATGCCTCCATCAATGGACTTTGGTATTCCTTGTGGACTTGTCTCACCACAAGCTATGAATCTCCTCGAATGATTAGCTCCTTGATTCCCAATTCGGCATCAATCCTGAGCCCGGCAAGGAGCCCTTCATACTCTGCTGTATTGTTGTTTGCATCTTCCCGGGCAAAGTGCATCTGGACGACGTACTTTAAGTGCACACCGGAGGGAGCAACGAGAAGCATGCCTGCCCCTGCACCTTGTAGGGAAAAATCACCATCGAAATACATGATCCATTCTTTGGGCGCTTCCTTACCAGGGATAACTGTTTCCAACACTTTCTCATCAGGGGGTGGCGTCCATTCTGCAATAAACTCTTCCAATGCCCTGCTCTGAATTTTTGATGTGCTCTCAAACTTCAAGCCAATGCTGGATAACTCCAAAGCCCACTCCACTATTCTGCTGGTAGCCTCAGGATTTTGGAGTGTCCTCTGTAATGGGAAGCGAGTGACAACCGTAATCTCATGGGCTTGGAAGTAGTGGTGCAGTTTCCTTGAGGCCATGATGAGGCCAAAGATCAACGTTTGCACGCCAGAGTACCTCGATCTAGCTCCCTATTGCAGGGAACTGACGAAGTTCACTGGGCGCTGCACCACTTCTTCTTTGCCGTGTCCTTAGGGTCGCCCTCACTGTCGTGCCCATTTCTGCCCTGATCCATGCCTGGCTCTGCCGGTCTTTGCTCACTTTCTGCTTCTTACACTTCCCGCTGTGCCACCAAGGTCGCACAAACCACTTGATTGGTTGCGGCCAACTATAGCAGCAACGGCTCTTGCAGTTTGGGGGAAGCCAAGTGTAACACCCATGATGCGGCTATATCTCCCACGTGTCGAGCACGAGCTGTCGTTGTTTCCTGGGGAGGCCGTGGCGGGCAAGCTCGCTGTGAGCTTTCAGCCTCGACGAAACCTAGCAGACTCTAGATGGTGGCACGCCACTCATCCACCTGCTAGCAGAAACCTCAACAGCAGGTGGGCCCGCGTCATGGCCTCCTTAGCAGTGCTTGGTATGGGTGATGATGATGTGGACCGCACTGTTGCTCGGCTCCTGATGGTGCCAGCGGCGACAGTGCCACGTCCTTTCTGTTGTGAGGGGACCATTTGGATGGATGGTGATGAGGTGAAGGTGCTTGAGGGCCAGCGGCTCCGTTGGGCACAGCGGCCTGGTCAACTCGTCCCTGGGGAGGTGCACGCGGGGGCGGCCGGAGGTCGGATATTCACCCCGAAGCGAGTGCCACTACTGTGGCTATGCCCGTCGGTGAGGGGAAGGGGCGCAAGTGGAGCAATCCCTTCATCCGTACCTCGTGGAGCATGGCCACCAGGATGTTGCTGATGTTTCTCTCATCTGGTGCCTCCTGCTCCCGCTCCGTCCGCGGGGGAGGTGGTGACGACACTGCTATCGGATTTCGTGTTCCGGCAAAACCCTTCAGGTTTGAACTCTGGGATGCGCACAAAGATCTCTCCTTCCCCCTAGCTCACTCACTCACCACGATCTCAAAGCTCGGCTCGTAGAACTCAAAGAGCAAGGGACATAAGAGTTTATACTGGTTCGGGGTACCGATGTGGTGTAATACCCTACTCAAGTGTGGTGTGGTGGATTGCCTTGTAGGCTGAGGATGGACAAGTACAAGGGAAGAACAGCCTCCTGAGGAGAGGTGTTCTTAAGCTCGGCGAGCTGGTGCGTATGAGGGTTGACTGGATCCGATCCCAGATCTCCTTCCCTTCCTATGGTGGAGGCTAGTCTTATTTATAGAGGCCCCGGTCCTCTTCCCAAATATTAGGTGGGAAGGGATCCCACAACGGTCAATTTGAAGGGGAGAACTAGTACAAGCTATCCTGACAAAAGGTGGTCTTCACCTGCCAAAGGCTCAGGTGGTGATGCCGTCGTGGGACTCCTCGCCGTCCTGCTGGTCTTGGTCTTGGTCTAATTTACTGCCATCCTGCTGGTCTTGGTCTTGGTCTAATTTACTGCCGTCCTGCTGGTCTTGGTCTTAGTATAATTTACTGCCGTCCTGGTGGTCTTGGTCTTGTTGCATCAATATGGAAACCTTTGCCTTATGCCTCGGGACTCCTCGCCTGTGCCTGCTCCTTTAGCACCAAAGAGGAAACCAGTACTCTGTGCCCGCTGGCGCCCGCCTGGCGCCCGCCGAGCCTTGGTCATCATGGCTCACATCACAGAAACCTCACGAGGTGCCCCTCGCCTTGATCTCTTCGCTCCTCGTGAGCCAGCCTAGCGAGGCTGGCCTTGAGGAGGTCTTGTGTCGTCCGCCTCACGAGGCTTGGCCCCTCGCGAGGGTCTTGAGTGTTTGCTGGTGAAGATGGGTCGTACCAGGGCGCTAGAGGAGCCACGCCGTGGGCTGCAGGTAGGCATATCTGGGGACCCCCGTTCCCAGAACGCCGATAGTAGTCCCCGGGCCCAAGGCACGCTTGGACTTGGCTTCGAGGCAAAGCCAGGGGGGAAGTGCGGAGCATCGCGGGCCCCAATCGCCTATGGCCTTGATTGACCCATGGTGACTGATGGTACATGGGCGTCTTCGCTTCCCCACCAGTACTTCAAGATGGTGCTAACGCGACACTACGATTATAGAACCTTTGAGAAACAGTGTGCGATGCAATGATCGCAAACGGTGTTGTATGAAAACCGTCAGAAATGTGTAAAACATTTGCGATGACGGATGCATCAAATAGAGTTCAGGTTTTAGTTGCGTGTGTGATGAAGGGCATACGGTTCAGTTTAATGAACTGTTTGCGATGAGCCAACACAAAAGAAACGGGCAGCCAGATGGAGGCATGTGCGATACACAACATATGGTTCACATGGATGAACTGTATGTGATTAGGCAACAAAAAAGAAACGGAAAGCCCGATCAAGGTGTGTGTGATGTACAGCATACGGTTCACTCGAATGAACTGTTTTTGATTAGGCAAGAGAACATAAATTGTTCAATATAACAAGATGTGTGTGATACGCGGCAAACAGGTCTGCAATCAGAAATGTGTGCGAAGACCGATAATAACGCAGACGATTGCTTCTAATAAGACGTATGTGATATGCTCTGTCTACACAACTTCTATTATCCATTGTGGGACGGGCGGTCATCCGGATACGCCATCAGGATGCGAAGAGGCATTCCTATCAGCAATGACTAGCTGCTCCACCAGTAGCTTATGTAAGAAAACTATCAAGTTAAGTGTGCTCAGGCTGGAGCAGCCATCGGATGGGTGACTGGATGGGAATTTGTGTCGATGCTAAATTAGGTTAACCTTGAGGTCCTTGTTTTTTTAACACATGTTAAAGAAGGTCTACCGCATTAATTTTTGACAATGTGGGATACCTGGCATATAGTTGATCCATCTGACCTATTTGTGATGGAATAGGCTAGTATTCAACCATTTGGGATTGATGAATTCATCACCGACGGTATCCCTAGTGTGGTCCATGTTCATATGATCATCATCTAATTCTTGTGCTAGCTCGATGCTAAGTTTCCATTAATTGATGGCGTTTTATGAATACGCCACCATTTCCCGCCATTTCCTCACCTGTTTCCCGCCACCCTGCTATATTGCGCATACTGGGCGTGTGACGCACGGAGCCGACAAGCACAGCCTATAGCACATCCACCTTTTCCAAGCATGCCAACTCACCAAATCGCCGCCTCTACCATCAACCTCATTGACGAGTGAGGGTGTCCTGGATTAGGGGGTCTCCAGACAGTTGGACTATATCCTTTGGCCGGACTGTTGGACTATGAAGACACAAGATTGAAGACTTCGTCCCGTGTTCGGATGGGACTCTACTTGGCGTGGAAGGCTAGCTAGGCAATACGGATATGTATATCCCCTCCTTTGTAACCGACCTTGTGTAACCCTAGCCCCCTCCGGTGTCTATATAAACCGGAGGGTTTTAGTCCGTAGGACAACATACAATCATACCATATGCTAGCTTCTAGGGTTTAGCCTCTCTGATCTCGTGGTAGATCAACTCTTGTACTACTCATATTATCAAGAATAATCAAGCAGGACGTACGGTTTTACCTCCATCAAGAGGGCCCGAACCTGGGTAAAACATCGTGTCCCCTGCCTCTTGTTACCATCCGCCTTAGACGCACAGTTCGGGACCCCCTACCCGAGATCCGCCGGTTTTGACACCGACATTGGCGCTTTTGAAAGCACAAGTGCTCCCTGGGTGGTTTTGGTAATTAATGTCAACATATCTCTTGTTGGACTAACACTTTTACCTGGTATGTCTCAGATAAGTTCAACAATGGAGTGGCATGGACTAGAGGATGTGGAACCCCTTCAAGATGCTAAGGACAAAGGATTGGCTCAAGCTTCAAGATCAAGACTCTACATTTTCTATTTTAGTGATCCAAGGTCACATTGAGTCTATAGGAAAAGCCAATACTATCAAGAGGGGATGAGGTGTTGCTTAATGGCTTGCTTGCTCAAAGTGCTTAGTGATATGCTCCAAAACCCTCAACTACCTTCCCACATCCACATATGACCTAAACCAAAAGTCAAACTCGGCCCCACCGACTCTATCTATCCGGCACCATCGAGTTTCAGATGTCATAGCCACTGCCACAAACCCTAGCAAATCTGTTTCACCGATAGGGATCTCGGTCTCACCGAGATGGGATTGTAATCTCTCTGTGTATGTCCATTGCCAAAATCGGTCTCACCGAGTTTGAGCAATTGGTACTACCGAGATTACAATGCAAACTCTCTAGTTAGCTTATTACCAAAATCGGTCCCACCGAGTTTGTGTAATCGGTCTCACCGAGTATGCCTGACCAACTCTCTGGTTAGCTTATTACCAAAATCGGTCCCACCGAGTTTGTGTAATCGGTCACACCGAGATTACGTTATGCCCTAACCCTAACCATATCGGTCCTACCGTGTTGCATCTCAGTCCCACCGAAAACCCTAACGGTCACTAGGTTTACTAAATCGGTCCGACCGAGTTTTTCCCTTCGGTCTCACCGAGATTGGTAAATTGAGTGTAACGGTTAGATTTTGTGTGGGGGCTATATATATCCCTCCACCCACTCTTCATTCGTGGAGAGAGCCATCAGAACATACCTACACTTCCAATACACATTTTCTGAGAGAGAACCACCTACACTTGTGTTGAGGTCAAGATATTCCATTCCAACCATATGAAACTTGATCTCTAGCCTTCCCCAAGTTGCTTTCCACTCAAATCTTCTTTCCACCAAATCAAAATCCTGTGAGAGAGAGTTGAGTGTTGGGGAGACTATCATTTGAAGCACAAGAGCAAGGAGTTCATCATCAACACACCATTTGTTACTTCTTGGAGAGTGGTGTCTCCTAGATTGGCTAGCTGTCACTTGGGAGCCTCCAACAAGATTGTGGAGTTGAACCAAGGAGTTTGTAAGGGCAAGGAGATCGCCTACTTCATGAAGATCTACCGCTAGTGAGGCAAGTTCTTCGTGGGCTACGGCCGTGATGGAATAGACAAGGTTTATTCTTCGTGGACCCTTCGTGGGTGGAGCCCTCCGTGGACTCGTGCAACCGTTACCCTCCGTGGGTTGAAGCCTCCATCAATGTGGATGTACGATAGCACCACCTATCGGAACAACGACAAAAACCTCCGTGTCTCCAATTGCGTTTGAATACTCCAAACCCTTCTCTTTACATTCTTGCAAGTTGCATGCTTTACTTTCCGCTTCTCATATACTCATGGCATGCTTGCTTGATATGTATTGTGTTTGTTAAACTTGTGCTTAAACTCCACTTAAACTTGAGAATATTAAAAACTACAACTTTTGGCACTTAGTGTCTAATCACCCCCCCTCTAGACACCTCTTCTCCATTGCCTTGGTTTAAACACCATTGGAGGAAGATGGATGTGTCTACTTTGGGGAGTCTTGGACATAGAGTGCCTATTCTTGATGGAGAGTATTTTCATGAGTGGAAAAATGAAATGCTTGAGATTTTCAATGAATATCATTTGAACAACTACATTACTAGCCCTTGTGCACCTCATGTTGATCCTTTGCACCCAACCGTAGATGAAGATATTGACATGATTCGCAATCTTAGAACTGTTAATCTTATCACTAGAGGCTTGCCTAGAAACTTGATTGGATGTTTGTCGACTCTTAAGTGTGCCTACACCATATGGAAATTTCTTGAGGAACTCTTTCCTGATTACTCCTTGAAAAATCTAGATGAAATCCTCCATAAGTCTATTGTTTTGATTAAGATGAGTTCTAATGATCCCAAATTTGGTGACTGCTTATTTGAGCTTACTAATCTTACGAGTGCCAAAGGAGATGTTGGAATCATTAGCAATATCATTTCCAAAGCTATTAGAATTCGTAAAGATAACTATAGAAATGATCATTTATCTAATGAATTGCCCTCTCTAGGAATTGATCAATCACAAGATGATGTTGAACATGAATACTCAGATGAGGATGATGATGATGATAGTGACTATGATCTTGATGATGCGATGAGACACATTGGTCTTATGGAAATCTTCGCGGCTACATGGCTGGAGGAAAGGAATGGGTCCTTGATAGTGGATGTACTGATCATATGGCCGGAGATAAAGACATGTTCCGTGAGCTTGCTGATAATGACGGCCCTCGAAAGTATGTCACTTTTGGTGATAATTCAAATGGTAAGGTGGTTTGCCTTGGTAAGGTGGCCATCTCACATGATAGCTCCATACAAAATGTCATGCTCGTTGAATCTCTTGGCTACAACTTACTTTCAGTATCTAGAATTGCTGATTTCGGTTTCAATGTCCTATTTACTGAAGAAGACTGCCAAGTGTTTCATAGAGATAATCATAAAATGGTCTTTACCGGTATACGTAGAGGAGATCTTTACATTGTTGATTTCACTAAAAAGGCTCAACCTAAAACTTGCTTAATTGCCAAATCTTCTAAAGGCTGGTTGTGGCATAGAAGACTAGGTCATGTTGGTATGCGAAATCTTGATAAGCTTATTAAAGGTGATCATATCCTTGGAATAAAAGATGTCATATTTGACAAGGATAGACTTTGTAGTGCTTGTCAAGCAGGGAAACAAGTTGGAGGAAGTCATCGCGCGAAGAACATCATGACCACAAGAAGACCACTCGAGCTACTTCACATGGATATCTTTGGTCCAAATGCCTACAAGAATCTCGGTGGTAACTCATTTGGTCTAGTCATAGTTGATGATTTTTCAAGATTTATGTGGGTGTTCTTTCTTGATGACAAATCGCAGGTCCAAAAGATCTTCAAAAACTTCGCTAGGAAGGCCCAAAATCAGTTTGACGTGAAGATCAAGAAGGTTCGGAGCGACAACGGAATAGAGTTCAAGAACGCAAATGTGGACACCTTTCTTGACGAAGAAGGGATTTCACACAAGTTCTCGGCTACGTACACACCTCAACAAAATGGAGTTGTTGAAAGGAAGAACCGGACTCTTATCGAGATGGCAAGAACGATGCTTGATGAGTACAAAACGCCAAAGCACTTTTGGGCGGAAGCGGTTGAGACAGCTTGTCATGCAACAAATCGCTTGTATCATCACAAGCTACTCGGCAAGACGGCATACGAGCTCCTCACCGGTAACAAACCCCAAGTTGGATACTTTCGAGTATTTGGCTCAAAGTGCTACATTCTTGATAAGAATCGTCGTTCTAAATTTTCTCCTAAATCTCATGAAGGTTTCCTACATGGTTATGGCTCAAACTCTCACACTTACCGTGTCTACAACAATTTCACCCGAAAGGTTGAAGAGACGGTAGATGTGAAGTTTGATGAATCTAATGGCTCGGAAGTAGAGCAATTGCCAATTGATGTAGGAGACAAAGACCCTTCGGAAGCAATTCAAGACTTGTCCATTGGCAAGATTTGTCCAACAGAAGTGAAGGAGAGTACCTCGTCCATCCAAGTGGAAGCTTCTACCTCACGACAAGGTGACCCAAGAGTTGATATGGAAGCATCCACAACTGGGACACGCCAAGATGAAGAAAACGAGGAAGTGCACCAAGATGAACATCAACAACCTCCTTCTCCACCACGACAAGAGAACGACAACATCAACAATGAAGAAGGCCAAGAAGAAGCACAAGATGAAGAGGGTGTTCCACCCCAACCCAAGAAAAAGCTTTCACGAGTTAGAGCAAGAATTGCTAAGGATCATCCCGTCGAGCAAATCTACAATGATATCGAAACTGGGAGAATCACTCGCTCTAAAACTCGTTTAGCTAACTTTTGTGAACATTACTCATTCATCTCTAGCATTGAACCTATGAAGGTTGAAGAAGCATTGGAGGATGCGGACTGGATAAACGCTATGCATGAAGAGCTACACAACTTTGAGAGAAATCAAGTGTGAACATTAGTCGAGAAACCCGACAACAACCACAACATCATTGGTACCAAATGGGTGTTTCGCAACAAGCAAGATGAAGATGGACAAGTGGTTCGCAACAAAGCAAGTCTCGTCGCCCAAGGCTACACACAAGTTGAAGGTATGGACTATGGTGAGACATATGCTCCCGTTGCTAGACTTGAGTCCATTCGCATCTTACTTGCTTATGCTAATCACCATAATATCACCTTGTACCAAATGGACATTAAAAGTGCTTTTCTATATGGAAAAATTGAGGAAGAGGTTTATGTTAAGAAACCTCCCGGCTTCTTCAATCCTAAGAAACCTAATCATGTTTACAAACTTCACAAAGCCCTTTATGGTCTTAAACAAGCACCTAGAGCATGGTATAAATGCTTGACCAAGTTCCTTATTGAAAAAGGCTTTGAAATTGGTAAAATTGATTCTACTCTTTTTACTAAAAGGGTTAATGGAGAACTATTTGTGTGCCAAATTTACGTTGATGATATCATATTTTGTTCAACTAACCCTCATTTTAGTGAGAAGTTTGGAAAGGTAATGTCGGAGAAGTTTGAGATGTCTATGATGAGTGAACTCAAATTCTTTCTCGGTTTGCAAATCAAGCAAACTAAGGAAGGTACCTTTGTCTCTCAAACAAAGTACACCAATGACTTATTCAAGAAGTTCAATATGCAAGAATGCAAAGGTATGACTACACCCATGCCTACTAGTGGACATCTTGATTTGACAAAAGATGGTGAACCGGTTGATCAAAAGGTTTATCGCTCTATGATTGGTTCATTGTTATATCTATGTGCCTCTCGTCCCGACATTATGCTAAGTGTGTGCATGTGTGCATGATATCATGCTGCTCCTAAAGAATGTCATCTTAAGGCTATGAAAAGGATAGTGAGATACCTAATCCATACACCAAATTTTGGCATTTGGTATCCTAAGAGTCCTCTTTTGATCTTGTTGGCTACTCCGATTCGGACTATGCCGGAGACAAGGTTGATAGAAAGTCCACTTCAGGTACTTGTCAATTCCTTGGTAGATCTCTTGTGTCTTGGTATTCCAAGAAACAAAACTCGGTATCCTTATCCACCGCCGAAGCAGAATACATTGCCGCTGGTTCATGTTGCGCTCAATTACTTTGGATGACCCAAACTCTTAAAGATTATGGGATATATGTGAAACATGTTCCATTGCTATGTGACAATGAAAGTTCTATTAAAATTGCTCATAATCCTGTGCAACATTCTCGAACTAAGCATATTGAAGTTCGTCATCATTTCATTTTAGATCATGTTGCAAAAGGGGACATTAACCTTAAGCATGTTCGCACCGATAAGCAATTGGCGGATATATTCACTAAACCAATTGATGAGAAAGTGTTTTGCAGGTTGAGAGGTGAATTGAACATCATTGATGCTTCAAACTTGGAGTAGGAACTCCATTTGATACATGCAGGGCATGAGCCTATGACTAATCCTCGATATTTCTCTTATGATGCTATTCATATGTCTTGGATATATTTGTACCTTGCATGTTATCTAACCCGTGTAGGCACTTGGTTGAATCTAAATCTATGAGATTGCAACTCACTCACATCCTAAGCAATCTCTACATCACCAAGTCTCTACACAATGGTGGTTGAAGACAAGGAAGCACGAAACCATTCAAACATATCCTTTGGCAAATTCTATGTTGAGTCTCATGATTGTCAATTTGGATACACAAGTGCTCTTCCTTGAAAAGCTAACCCATGTAGGTAGATGAACTCAAACTCCAAGTGGTGCTCTCAACTCTTGATGAACTACATCAACCTTGAGCAACCCACACAAGTTCAACTACATGATCAAGATCAACACCACCACCCAAGGTATGTTATTCCATCTTAGAGAAGCTTTACTCCAAGTCATGAGCCAAAGCAACTCGACAAGATGTGAATACATCAAGATGCTTAAACGAAAAATGGTAACCGCATTTTGAGCTTAAACAATGAGTATGACCTATGATCAAGTGCTCTCACTTGACTCCTATGTCAATATACTCTAACATAGGTGACTTTGTCACCGACCATTTCTAGATGAAGTTCTCTAGTGTTTCTCCATGCTTTTGAATTTGCATCCCCTTTCAAAAAAAACTTCATCTAGAGCTTTTAGTTTCTTTTCTTTCCTTTGTTCTGCATTTTCTGCATCCAATTCATTGCAAATCTTTCAATTAATTCCTTGCATATCCTTGTGAGATCTTACTTGTCTAGTGAGCTGAGGTGACAAGTGTTTTCACTCTGATGAACTTGGTCACACCGGTTTTGTTCTCTTCGGCCCAACCGAAATCCTTCGGTGCAACCGAAGCACACAACTCGGAGTCACCGATTTCATCACAGGAAAACCAACTTGCCACTTATTCCTGATTTCTGTTTCCTCCAGCTCCACTCAATGATTCTTGTCCTCTGCCAGCATCATATTAGACATGCTGCTTTGCTCTGTGACTCAAGGACCAACCCATTTGTATCACATGCCTAGAAGAGCCCTTCTTGGAAATTGATGTCAAAGGGGGAGAGAGAGATCACATCAAAGCTTAATCCTTCCTATAGGGTGAGAAAGAGACAGTACTCAGGGGGAGAGAGTTTCACAACTTGGAGAAAGTAATATCATCAAAGACCCCAGATGCTTGGTGTTCAAGAGGAGAGATGTCACATGTCTTTAAGAGGGGAAAGACATGTTTGGTTGCTTGGTTTAGCTCAAGCTCTATTGTTTCTTTTTTGTTGCTCTGATTTTCTGTTCCCTATCTTCTCCCAATATCCCATGCAGATTCAGGGGGAGCAAGACATCTAAGGGAAGGAAATCTCTGATTTTATTGCATATCTTTACGTTTGGGGGCATGTCTATATCCAATGTGGTACTTAGTACTCACTCTACATGTCATCCCAGTCTTGGTTCTCTTGTGGTTTCTCTTGTTTGGTCTGGTCAGTAGGTGTATCTGTGTTATTTAACCTTGTTTGTGCAGGTTCATCCCATCCTAAGCCAACTCAAGACCACAAGGTAAGTATATGCATCACAGTCATGTGAATGAGAAGTTCTTGCTGATGTACATACTGTTTGCAAGAAGGACTCATGAGCATGAAGGTACATTTCTCACATTCACATCATTTGCTCTAGTGCATATAGCCAAGGTACATGTAACACATTGCTTACTCTGTCATGTTTACGCATTCACATGCTCCTATATTCAATATTCACATGATTGCATACATGTAGGGGGAGCCTATGCATGTTACATGTCTTTCCAAAGCTTTACTTGCTATTCTCTATATCTTTATCTAAAGCTTCGATGTATGTTGTCATCAATTACCAAAAAGGGGGAGATTGAAAGCGCAAGTGCTCCCTGGGTGGTTTTGGTAATTAATGTCAACATATCTCTTGTTGTACTAACACTTTTACCTAGTATGTCTCAGATAAGTTCTACAATGGAGTGGCATGGACTAGAGGATGTGGAACCCCTTCAAGATGCTAAGGACAAAGGATTGGCTCAAGCTTCAAGATCAAGACTCTACATTTTCTATTTTAGTGATCCAAGGTCACATTGAGTCTATAGGAAAAGCCAATACTATCAAGAGGGGATGAGGTGTTGCTTAATGGCTTGCTTGCTCAAAGTGCTTAGTGATATGCTCCAAAACCCTCAACTACCATCCCACATCCACATATGACCTAAACCAAAAGTCAAACTCGGCCCCACCGACTCTATCTATCCGGCACCATCGAGTTTCAGATGTCATAGCCACTGCCACAAACCCTAGCAAATCTGTTTCACCGATAGGGATCTCGGTCTCACCGAGATGGGATTGTAATCTCTCTGTGTATGTCCATTGCCAAAATCGGTCTCACCGAGTTTGAGCAATTGGTACTACCGAGATTACAATGCAAACTCTCTAGTTAGCTTATTACCAAAATCGGTCCCACCGAGTTTGTGTAATCGGTCTCACCGAGTTTGCCTGACCAACTCTCTGGTTAGCTTATTACCAAAATCGGTCCCACCGAGTTTGTGTAATCGGTCACATCGAGATTACGTTATGCCCTAACCCTAACCATATCGGTCCTACCGAGTTGCATCTCAGTCCCACCGAAAACCCTAACGGTCACTAGGTTTACTAAATCGGTCCGACTGAGTTTTTCCCTTCGGTCTCACCGAGATTGGTAAATTGAGTGTAACGGTTAGATTTTGTGTGGAGGATATATATATCCCTCCACCCACTGTTCATTCGTGGAGAGAGCCATCAGAACATACCTACACTTCTAATACACATTTTCTGAGAGAGAACCACCTACACTTGTGTTGAGGTCAAGATATTCCATTCCAACCATATGAATCTTGATCTCTAGCCTTCCCCAAGTTGCTTTCCACTCAAATCTTCTTTCCACCAAATCAAAATCCTGTGAGAGAGAGTTGAGTGTTGGGGAGACTATCATTTGAAGCACAAGAGCAAGGAGTTCATCATCGACACACCATTTGTTACTTCTTGGAGAGTGGTGTCTCCTAGATTGGCTAGCTGTCACTTGGGAGCCTCCAACAAGATTGTGGACTTGAACCAAGGAGTTTGTAAGGGCAAGGAGATCGCCTACTTCGTGAAGATCTACCAGTAGTGAGGCAAGTCCTTCGTGGGCGACGGCCGTGATGGAATAGAGAAGGTTTCTTCTTCGTGGACCCTTCGTGGGTGGAGCCCTCCGTGGACTCGCGCAACCGTTACCCTCCGTGGGTTGAAGTCTCCATCAACATGGATGTACGATAGCACCACCTATCGGAACCACGACAAAAACCTCCGTGTCTCCAATTGCGTTTGAATACTCCAAACCCTTCTCTTTACATTCTTGCAAGTTGCATGCTTTAGTTTCCGCTGCCCATATACTCATTGCATGCTTGCTTGATATGTATTGTGTTTGTTAAACTTGTGCTTAAACTCCACTTAAACTTGAGAATATTAAAAACTGCAACTTTTGGCACTTAGTGTCTAATCACCCCCCTCTAGACACCTCTTCTCGATCCTTTCAGCTTTCATTGAGAGTTCCACTGTGCCGTCGCCATAAGGAAGGATGCCTCGTCTCGTTGTTAAAAACAACATTACCGCCGGGGGAGCCCTGGCTGCCGACCAAACTCTCCGGCTTGGCAGTTTCATCATGACCGCCAGCTCGGTCGCTGCACTGACGATGACCTCTCGGGTCATCAAAAACAGCCTCCACGTCGGCTCGGAATTCGCCGAGAAGATGGATCCAATGGAGCTCTGTTCCCAAAACGAGCTCTTGGATCGTATCGCCGCCTTGGGAGTCGCTACAGACTATGATCGGATTGGGCTTAAGCCCGATCAAAGGGAGATTAACTCTCCACCGGTTACCCATCATATTGCGGTGGTGGAGGAACAATGCGGCAATTATTCCTCTATCTTGAGGACTAACTATGTCTGGATTCCTGAGCTCTCCGAGACGGATACCCGTTTACGGGAGGACATCACCCAAGCCCTGAACCTAGAGTCAGGCAGCGGGCTAGACGTATCGGGCAACACTCCGGAATCCGAACTTCCAGGATTGGAAACTCCTCGGCCCCAAATCCACCCACCCACCAGACATAAACAATCATTCCCACATCAGGCAAGATCCCCATGAAACAGTACATCATTATTGGGCCAAATTCCTCCTTGTGATGAACAAGGTTAAGGACTGTCGCGAGGAAGACGCAGTCTCATTTTTCTGCAATAATTGCATGGACAAGGGAATCCTTAACGCCTTATGTCACCGTGACATATCACGCTTCGCTGACTTGGCGTCCATAGTACGAAAGTACTATGCGATGGAAAGCGCCTGGAAAACCGCAACGAAATTTTGGGATAACCCGGCTCGGAATATACACCCAGTCCGAAGTAAAAGGGTGCACTATCATAAGACACCTGAGTTAGTTACAAAGAAACAAAAACCCTCTACAGGGCATGGAACCGTATTGGAGGGATGTCTTAACGGACCCTGCAAAATTCATAGTACTGCGGATACCATACCAACACACAGCTTTAGAGCATGTTGGATACTACGGCAGGTGGCCAAAAGTGGTGAGGATCTTTTCTTCCCAAATGCCATAGAGCACCATCCCGAGGATAACAATATGGTATTCACAGTCTTTGAAACCTTCGCATCAAATAATAGGCACAAGCGAACACTCCGTAGCCTCGCCGAAATCTGCCACATGGCAGCAATGAATCCATGGAGTGACACGGCTATTACCTTCAATGCCAGTGACGCACCTAAATTCCAAACAGCCCGAGCACCAGGTGCGCTGGTCCTCAGTCCTATTGTGGACGGCTTTTGACTCACCAAAGTACTCATGGACGGCGGCAGTGGATTGAACCTCATCTATGAGGAAACTCTTCAAAAGGGAAATAGACTGGAACCGCACTGAGCAAGGCAACACAACCTTCAGAGGAATCATCCCCAGTCAGGAAGCACGCTGTGCTGGGAAAATCACACTAGATGTGGTATTCGGCACGCTGGAGAACTATAGGTCTGAAGAAATTACATTCCAAGTGGCCCCGTTCAGTAGTGGATACCACGCCCTTTTAGGACGGGAGGCGTTCACGATCTTCCAAACCATACCCCATTATGGGTACATGAAGCTCAAAATGCCCGGGCCCAACGGAATCATCACTCTCGCTAGTGATCCGGACACAGCACTCCGCGCCGCAAACAAAACAGCCGCATTGGCCCTCGAGGCATTATCCGAAGCCCTTTCGGTCGAGGAATTAGCCGCACTACGCTCCACAGTGGACAGGGACGACGTGATACTTGACAAGAGATCCAAGTCCACCTCTTTTAAACAAGCAGATGAAATAGTCAAATTCCAAGTCCACCCAACGGACCCTACAAAAACAGCCTCCATCGGGGCACAGTTAAACCCCGCCGTGGACGCCGCACTACGGGAGTTCCTGCGCGAGAATTGGGACATATTCGCCTGGCACCCCTCAGAGATGCCAAGAATCCCACGCAGGCTGGCCGAGCACAGCCTCAATATTCTAAAGGGATTCAATCTGGTCACAGACTCTTCGGCGTTTCTCTGAACCTAAGAGACAAGCTATGGGAGAGGAACTAGCCAAGTTATTGGAGGCCAGATTCATTAGAGAAATAAAACACCCGGACTAGCTAGCAAACCTGGTGATGGTACCAAAGAAGGACAAATCCTGGCGCCTATGTATCGATTTCAAGGACCTCAACAAGGCTTGCCCAAAGGATCCCTTCCCCGTCCCCCGCATTGATCAAATTATCGATGCTACCGCAGGACACGAGTCATTGTGTTTCCACGATGCATACTCCGGCTACCACCAAATCAAGATGGCGGAGTCCGACCAAGACGCAACGAGATTTATCACACCATACGACCCCTTATGTTTCAACACAATGCCTTTTGGGCTCAAAAACGCCGACGCAACATATCAGCATGCGATTCAGACATGTTTAGAGAAACAGATCTGCAAAACAGCAGAGGCATACGTAGACGATGTGGTCGTTAAAACCAAACACGTCGACTCTGTAATAGACGACTTGAGGCTCACATTTGACAACCTTCGTACATACGACATCAAGCTCAATCCGGCAAAATGCGTTTTCGGCGTACCAGCCGGAAAGCTCCTGGGCGTCATTGTCTCCAGTAGAGGAATTGAAGCTAATCCGGCCAAAATCCAAGCTCTGTCACAGTTGGCTATACCAACGGACCTCAAACAAACCCAGAAACTAACTGGATGTGTGGCGGCTCTAAGCCGCTTTATCTCTCGCTTAGGAGAAAAGGCATTACCCCTTTATCGCCTCCTTCGACGCACCGAACACTTGAGTGGACGGATGCTGCCATAGCCGGATTGGAAGAAATAAAAGCCATACTGGCAACCAACCCAATCCTGGCCGCGCCAAACATCGGCGAACCAATGCTGTCGTACATTGCGGTAACTCATCAGGTTGTAAGAACAGTGCTCATCGTCGAACGAGAAGCGGACGGACATAAATTCCCTCTTCAAAAGCCGATATATTACGTATCCACTGTCCTCACTCCATGCAAATCACGGTACCCACATTATCAAAAGATAGCCTATGCAGTATTCATGGCATCCCGGAAGCTGCGACACTACTTTCAAGAGTGTTCGATTATAGTAGCCTCAGAAGTGCCACTTAATGATATTATAAACAACCGCGACGCCACGGGCCGGATTGCCAAATGGGCCATTGAGCTCCTCCTGTTCGACATAACATACAAACCTCGGCGAGCCATTAAATCGCAAGTATTGGCCGACTTTGTCGCCGAATGGACGGAAGCCGAACTCCCTAAAGAGTACTGCGCATACTCCAATTGGATCATGCACTTCGACGGCTCCAAAATGTTGGCTGGTCTGGGGGCTGGCGTCGTCCTGACGTCCCCAACTGGAGATATAGTTCAATACGTACTCCAAATATTGTATACAGACTCCAACAACACTGCCGAATACGAAGCCCTGTTACATGGTCTTCGGATGGCAGTTTCCATGGGCATTCAACGCCTGGAGGTGCGTGGGGATTCGAACCTTGCAATATCCCAAATAAATCGAGACTTCGATGCCAAGGATCTGAAGATGGCGGCCTATCGAAATGCCGTCCTAAAGATGTCAGCTCGGTTCGAGGGGCTCGAATTTCACCATGTGGCTCGAGAAAACAATCAGGCGGCAGATATCCTCGCCCGCATCGGCGCAAAACGCGTTGCGGTCCCCCCCCCCCAACATCTTTTTGGAGAGGTTGTTTAAGCCATCCGTGGTATGGGAAGGGGACACTGGTAAGAATAGTCTGGACCCGGCCAAAATGCCCGATACCGAATACTATGACATAATCGGAAGCTCTGCCACCGAAATAACACCTTCAGCCCACGTAATAAAGGCCATCATTGCCCCATGGACAGAACCATTCCTGTCCTACCTAACTAGGCAGGAACTTCCCGAGGACCAAAATGAGGCACACTGCATAGTGTGGCGATCTAAAGCCTACAGGGTCCACGAGGGAGGGCTGTATAAAAAAAGAACTACCGGAGTCCTTCAAAGGTGCATCTCCGAAGAGGAAGGGCGGAAGATTTTGGCAGAAATTCACGCCAGACTCGGCGGCCACCACGCCGCAGCCCGGGCCCTTGTATGCAAGGCCTTCCGTACAGGGTTTTATTGGCCGACAGCCCGGGCAGACACACAGGACTTGGTCGAACGCTGCGTCGGTTGCCAGCTTTTTGCACACCAAAGCCACATGCCACCCACTGCCCTCCAAACAATCCCCATTACCTGGCCCTTCGCGGTCTGGGGGCTTGACATGGTTGGACCCCTTAAAGTGGGAACCCATAACAAAAAAATACTTACTGGTCATGGTGGATAAATTCACCAAATGGATAGAAGCCAAACCTGTTAAAACAGCTGAATCCAGACCGGTGATAGACTTCATATCCGGGGTTGTACACCGTTATGGCATCCCCCACAGCATCATCACTGACAACGGCATGAACTTCACGGCCAACGAGGTAAAACTCTGGTGCAGCAACATGGGCATCAAGCTCGATTATGCTTCCGTCTATCACCCACAAACCAACGGCCAAGTTGAGCGAGCAAATGGTCTTATCATGAGCGGCATTAGACCTAGATTATTGCGGTCCTTAAAGGAGTCTAACACGCACTGGGTAGAGGAGCTCGACTCCGTACTCTGGGGGCTGCGGACCACGCCGAATCGTACTACCGGATATACACCCTTCTTTATGGTGTAAGGTGCAGAGGCAGTTCTGCCCTGCGACATAATTCATGACTCACCTCAAGTGCGCATGTACGAAGAAAGAGAAGCCGAGCTCGATCGGCATGATAGTCTGGACACCCTGGAGGAGTAGCGCGACGTGGCAAAAGCCCGTTCCGCCTTCTATCAGCAACAGGCTCACAGATACCAAAGCAGAGAAGTATGGGACAAAACTTATAACGTTGGCGAGTTAGTTCTACGCCTGCCGGAGAAGAAAAAGACCAAGCTCGAGCCCAAATGGGAAGGTCCCTTCATTATAGACCAAGTTCTGACCGGTGGAGTGTACCGTCTGCGGGATGCATCGAATAATCGACTTGAGCCGAACCCATGGAACGCAGCCAGGCTCCGAGGATTCTACGCCTAGCGCTGGACTCTATGTTCGTCCCCTTCCTCTGTCCATTTTTTGCATATACATTATCTGTTTGTTTTCTCTTTCTTTCTTTTATTCTTTCTCAAGGCCTTCAAGGGCCAACTTGTGCCTCTCTTGCACACTGTAGACGTGCTAACAGCGCTCATTATACTTGGGGGCTTCTTACACATAAGCTTAATTATCTATCTGGGCTTCATGCCCCGCACATGTGTTATTCTTTAGCATGTACCTTTTCTTCGCCATTATATGCATCGATATGACTTAAGTTTTGGCCAAGCTAGGTTACCTGGCCCTTGTATTTATGCCCTACATTCCCGTTAATTCAGCTAGGGCATAAGGGGAGCACCTCTGCGATTGTTACTGCCGGGTCAGCCGGATGTGTACCTCAGACTGGGTGAAGCCGAAAGCTAGTGTTCTTAAGGGAATATTCGGTCGGCGAACAAAAGATGATTTTTATTTATTTTCCATATATGACCCCAGATGTTTTTGCCTGTGTCTCCGCTCGCAGTCCGGACATGCACTTTAGGGCATGCATACCCAGGGAAAGGAACCCCTAACGGAACTATTCTCCCTGGATGATGTTTCTTACTACCCATGTAATATAACATAACTAGTTGGATACTTGTCTGTTCAAGCACTAATGACCCCTACGCCTGGTCTCCACGCATACCCCGGTTCTTATATAACTGAGCGGGTATTCGGATACACTCCGGACTATCGAGTCCAGAGGTTGAAGCGAAAAGGTCTGCCATGAAAAATGATCTACAATTCGGCTAGAAGGCATTATACAATTCACTTTAATTACATAGTCATGTAGACTTACTAAATTCCTCTTCTATACCATCCAACAGGCGGGCTAGCCTACAATCCTGTTGGGAATACTTTGCGGCTAATTCTACTTGCCCATAGACTAAGCTAACGGGGATCTCTTTCCCATCGGGCCTCACAGGTCCGACCTCGGCCATGTGGTTTGGGTCAGCCTTGGTATACCGCGTCTTCACCATGGCCCAGGCTTCCCTGGCACCTTGACGGCAGGCTGATATCTTCCATAATCGGAAGCGCCGCCGTGCTTCCTTGAGCTTCTCCGCAAGCTCTCCAATGCCTTCTGGCAAGGAGACGGATGGCCACAAGGCCTGGGCAATACCTTGCATCACCTGCCGAACTTGTTCGTGCAGTTGTGAGAGCTCGGATAGAAGATCACCCGCAGACCCGGGCATCTCCTCCGTGGGATGACCCGTCAGCATACCTACAGACATAACTCTGTTAGTCAGCTTCTCCGGCGAGCCCTTTTTAAGGGTTCGTTAACCACTTACTGAAAATGCCGCGTCGAAGCCGCTTATTCTCCTTCTCGGAGTCCGCAAGGTGGGCTCGAACATCTTTCAGTTCCATGCTCAGCTTGGTATTGGCATCTTGGAGATTGTTTTTCTCCCGCTTGACCTCAGTCAGCACGCATTCACCAGCCTTTAGCTGGTGTACGACATGCTGGTCCTATGGATTCTCTCTGGATTCATCTACAACATCTATTGTTAGATCTACAGCCATGCCACACACTATATGGTACATATCATTCTTTGAAACAAATGTTACCAGCTGGGGACTTTTTGTGTTCCTTCAATGTGGCAATGGCGGCCCGAAGTTGGGTCTTGCATTCCTCCAGCTCCTGTGACAGTCGAGTATTCTTCTTTGTGAGAACCTGCACAATAGATGATCCTTAAATCAGTTCTGCTAACTGTTTCAAGTCTCAGGGGCTACTGGTACATATAATCATCAGATTTTCTTACCCATACATCCCTTACATACTGGTCCGTGGCTCTGGCTAGACCATTTTGAGTAGCACAGAGGTACGCGTCTCCAGAATTGAAGGCATCAAATGCCTCCGGTGAGAAGCAAGCGTCACAGAGTACGGCCCAGCGACGCCTATGATTCATGGCGTTCTCCACTTCTGAATTTGTAGTGGATAGTCTATCCGCATCCTCTGTAGGGGGAGTATCCGCCCCATGTCGTCTTCTGCCTCTATGTCCGGTCCTGGAGCCCGACTGGTGGAAGCATGATCGGCAGCCTCACCGGACATAATCCGGCGATCATTTTTTCTGTTAAAGAAACATGGACGTCATTACATTTTGAGAAAAACGACAACCACGGAGCGGGGTTTTTGTCATACCTCTGCACCAGTGTCTCTGTCCTGACCGCCTTCCTTTTTGGCCTGCCCAGCCTCGGTGCCTCTTGTCGGCGAGTTGCTGCGGGTTCGGCACGGCGTCCCGAATGCCTTCCCTGTAAAACACCATATGTATATGGTAGGTGAAGTGTCTAAAAGGCGGTCCTAATTTTTGGAGTTGGGATTTTTGGTTTTTCTTATGTGCGACGCAGGAAGCAGTCCAGGATAGTCGGCCGTAATGGCCACCATGGCGTCATCACAGCTTAATTGATAGAACTGCCGGTCTATCAGCTCCACGAATATGTCCGGATCTTCTCCGAGTCCGGGACCGAGGGCCTGGTTAGGGTCCTCTGGTTGCGGAGATGGGCTGTTGACCTCCCTTATGGATTTTCGCAGTTCCTGCCGCAAAATGGCAAGGTGAGTACCTACGACAAAGATTGCGGGAAGAATGGGAGTAAGGAGATATAACTCACCGAGCTTGGAGGGTTGTACATGGAGAATCCATCCCGTGGCTCGATGTGGATGAACTCCTCTTCCTCTCCCTTGAACAACTCGGACAGAATTTTTGCTAAAGCAGCAGTGTTTTCCGGACCCTTACGCCCGCAACGGGTGGCATCATCTTCCCCGTTAAAACACCACAAGGGGTGCCCTCGATATTGAAGTGGCTGCACTCCCCGCATTATGCATATTGACATAACCTCGATTACTGTCAATCCTGATTGAGCCAGCGCTTTAATCTGGTTCATCAGGTAAAGGACTTCTCCGTTGTCTTCCTCCTGGGGCTCCGTGTGCACCAACTTCGGCCTTTCTTCAGAGGAGCATTGTTGAACTCAAGAAGGCCCCGCCAAACAGGGTCCAGAAGGGGGACGTCCTCCATATAAATCCATTCCGAAGGCCAATCTTCGGACGTCTTCTTCGGAGTACCGGACAGGTATCCGGTTTTGGCGATGCGCCATATTTCGGCTCCGCCCACTTGATAAAGTGACCCCTTCTGTGTGCGGGGGACGAGGCAAATAACCTTTTCCATAGATCGAAATGAGCCTCGCAGCCCAGGAATAACTCGCAGAGGGCAACGTAGTCGGCGATGTGTAATATGGAAGAAGGGTGAAATTATGCAGTTGGAGGCCGTAAAACTCCAGGAGCCCGCGGAGGAATGGATGAATTGGAAATCCGAGTCCCCTTAATAAGTAAGGAACAAGGCATACCTGCTCCCCCATAGAGGGGCTGGGGAAGCTCTCCGCTTGCTCCCCGCCATTGTAGGCGGCGAGCCCGGCTCAAACGGGAACCATATACACTGGAGGGAGAAATCCCTTGGTCTGTAGTTCGACTAATCGACTGTGTGGGACAGAACACCTCTCCCAATCACCGGGCTTAGGGCTACGGGGGTGGGAGGAGGAGCTACGGAGGCCGGCCATGCTGGAGTGGATTTTTTCCGAAGCGTGCTCCGATGGATTCTCGCCGGGGGAGGATGGTATGGATTGGATCTAAGAATCCCCATCCCTTTCATAGACAATTTATTTATCTGGCTAGGTGGGCGAATGTAAAAATGCCCTGGCTCCTCGTATTCATTCGACGCGTGGAAGATAGCCCTTATTGGGCGCAGAAGCCAAGAAGTCCAACATTTATGGTGCCGAACACTACTTGACAAACATTCAAAATTTGGAGAAGAACCTGCTTTGCAATGCTGAACACAATACTGCGTGTCGGACTTGACGTCATTGAAGCCTGGTTCGGGGGCTACTGAGGGAGTCCTGGATTAGGGGGTCTCCGGACAGCCGGACTATATCCTTTGGCCGGACTGTTGGACTATGAAGACACAAGATTGAAGACTTCGTCCCGTGTCCGGATGGGACTCTACTTGGCGTGGAAGGCAAGCTAGGCAATACAGATATGTATATCTCCTCCTTTGTAACTGACCTTGTGTAACCCTAGCCCCCTCCGGTGTCTATATAAACCGGAGGGTTTTAGTCCGTAGGACAACATACAATCATACCATAGGCTGGCTTCTAGGGTTTAGCCTCTCCGATCTCGTGGTAGATCAACTCTTGTACTACTCATATTATCAAGAATAATGAAGCAGGACGTAGGGTTTTACCTCCATCAAGAGGGCCCGAACCTGGGTAAAACATCGTGTCCCCTGCCTCCTGTTACCATCCGCCTTAGACGCATAGTTCGGGACACCCTAGGCGAGATCCGCCGGTTTTGACACCGACAACGAGGAAAACGAGTAGGTGCCACGGCCCATCGAGGCCGAGTGCTCCCCGGCAACGCGATGGACGACGCTGTGATGCGCGTCATCTCCAGGGTTGAGCAGACCTTTGGTGCACGGCGCTTGAGCGCCGCGGATCAAGATAGGCATGTCAGCACTGACAGGCTACAGCTCGCCGCACAACATGATCGATGGCGTGTCCCTGCCGATAGGCTGCGGCTCGCCGCACGGCAAGACCGTTGGAGCGTCGCAGAGCGAGAGGCGCGGCGCGCCGCATAGCAAGAGCCTATCCATCGGCGTTTGCCTGCTGTCAACATGGCGTCGCAGCTGGCTACTTGTCTCATCAGTACCCCCATTCCTCGCTAAGAGTGGGCGGAGGCCCTCAGCACCGTACTTGCACCAGATGCCGGCCACGCGGTACTTGCACCGGATGCCCGCCGCGCCACTCGCATGGTTGCCGCCGTTCGCCTTGTCCACGGCTTGCTGGATGCCAACTCCTTGGTCCGTAGGCTCAACCGCCTCCTTGGCCCAGGTATCCACCTGGCGCAGTAAAGGAACATGGCTGTAGCATCCTCGAGCTGGTGATCTTCGATGAAATAGCCAACTTGGAGCTCGAGATCGCGCTCCAGATGTATCGCGAGCGTGTCGACCACTTGGATGAACGCCTGCACGAGTTCAGGCAGAGCCAAGGGCTACCCTAGGCAAGGGCTGCTGGTCATGGTCTCATGGACGCGTTTTATTTTGAAAGGTTGTTTCGACGTGGATAGCTTTGTATTCACATCAATCATAGTATTGCTCTGTTTCAATGTGTGTACTCTATTTTCCATTCTTATATGTTCTGTTTCAATGTATGTATATACGCTTTCCATTCTGTATATGTGGATGGTACCAGCTAGATTCAAATTAGTATACAAAAATAGATAGAAAATGGAATTCATAATATATATATATATTAATTGTTCATTAGATCATCACAGAATATATATATAATATCATCACATATACGTGATGATACTTAACTACTAGGTACAATGCATAAAATTGGAAACGAACAAAGTAAATCTAATAATCCCTCCTGGGGCCATTATTCCGGCAGCCCCCCACCAGCAGCTCCCTGGTGCGTGGCGACTTCCCAGTGCGGAGGCAGTACTCCAACTCCTCCGCCTCGCAGTACTTGACATACCGAGCTGCCTCTTGTTGGCAAACGCGCGCGGTCGATCTTGCCATTTCGTTGGGCGCCCACCGGAGCTCCTCGTCGGTGGCACGCTGGTGCTTATCGGCCCACCTCCATGCAGCGATGAGGCACCCAGCACCTATGACCTTCCTCGTGAAGTACCCTTCTTCGTACACCTCCTCGACATGACGACGCGCCTGCCCCCAAAGCTCCGCCGCCTCCTTTTTCCAGGCGGCATCACGGGCTTCACAGGCCGCATGGTACCTGGCTTCCTCCTCGGCCATCTCCTTCTTCAACGCCACTTGCCTGGCTTTCTCGGCCAGCGGCAGCGACTTCCATAGACAAAGATTGTACTGGCCCCAAAACCAATCCAAAGATGGGGGGTCCGGCGCAACCTCGTCAGGCGGCGCGTAGGGGTCCTCGCCGCTGCTAATCTAGTGAGCATCCTCGGGGAGCAGCGACTCCTGTTCGGTGCATGGGCAGACCGGCGGTGCCATGGCAGAGATTTGAGGGAGAGAGAGGGTGAACGAGGGGAGGATGTAGATGAGAATGCACGCAGGACGACGTCAACAAGGTAGTATTTATTGGCGGTCGGAATCTAGATCCACGGGGACAGTACACACGCTCGTCGCCGAAATTTATGAGTACTGTAGTTTGAATTACACACAATTCCCGCAGTAATCCGTGTGTGAACATAATATCCAAAATCCATGTATGAACATAATAGCTGACGGTTTCAAATGCAGAACCGTGTCTGATTAATTATCTCTGCCATTCACCTACCAAACCTCGTGCCGCGAGATAGACTGACAATCGTGTGGGGGCCGGTTGTCTTGCCAGATCTTAACATTTTCTTTTTTGAACACCAGATATTTACATCATCTAATGATTTTTCTAACTCGCACACAATTACAGAAAAATATGGTTTTTCAAACCGTTTTGGTTAGGCGTTGCATGTAGATGTAGTTCGAATTTGAATTACGGTCATTAAATGGTTAGAAAATCACTTAAATGTCTTTAGAAGGTCAAATGACCCCTGAAATTTACCAAATTTTCACATGACAGATGTATTAGTACACGTTAAACGTAGGAAAAAAATTAAAGGCCGTAAGAGGAAGCTATCTCCCGTTCGTCATCAAACATGCATTGTTCACTCTCGGAACCATGAACCTTCTAGCGGGTTGCTCCGGTTTGTGAGGAGTGCGTGTCCAAACGTTCGTCAAACCTGCCAATTTCTTTTCCACATCATCTTGGTGGCATGACATTACATCAACCAAGGTTTCATGTGTTTCTCACCATTTTTTTATTTTTTGAATTAAAATGCCATGTCACTCCATGCATACGTATGCACGTGTCCGTGTCGTGAGACCAATATGCTTGAAAATTCCTTCTAATTTAGTGCACATGGAATTAACTCGCACACAAGTACACTTATATGATTTTTCAAAACGTTTTGGTTAGGCGTTGCATGTAGATGTAGTTCAAATTTGAATTACGTTCATGAAATGGTTAGAAAATCACATAAATATCTTTAAAAGGTTAAATGAACTCTAGAATTTTCCAAAATTTCACATTACAGTTGTAGTAGTGCACGTTAGACGTTGAAAAACTTTGAAGGCCGTAAGAGGAAGCTATCTCCCGTTTGTCATCAAACATGCATTGTTCCCTCTCGGAACCATGAACCTTCTAGCGAGTTGCTCCGGTTTGTGAGGGGTGTGTGTCCAAACTTTCATCAAACATGCCAATTTCTTTACCACGTCATCTTGGTGGCATGACATTAAATCAAGCAAGGTTTCATGTTTTTCTGATCATTTTTTAATTTTTTGGAATTAAAATGCCATGGCATGTACTCCATGCATGTGCCCGTGCCTTGACACCAATATGTTTGAAAATTCCTTCGAATTTACTGCACATGGAATTAACTCGCTCACAAGTACACAAAATATGATTTTTCAAATCGTTATGGTTAGGCGTTCCATCTAGATGTAGTTCAAATTTGAATTACAGTCATTAAATGGTTATAAAATCACTTAAATGTCTTTAAAAGGCCAAATGACCACTGAAATTTACCAAATTTTCACATGACAGTTTTATTACTGCATGTTAAACATAGGAAAAAATTTGAAGGCCATAAGAGGAAGCTATCTCCCGTTCGTCATCAAACATGCATTGTTCCCTCTCGAAACCACGAACCTTCTAGCGAGTTGCTCCAGTTTGTGATGGGTGCGTGTCCAAACGTTCGTCAAACATGCCAATTTCTTTACCACATCATCTTGGTGGCATGAAATTACATCAACCAAGGTTTCATGTGTTGCTCATCATTTTTCTATTTTTTGAATTAAAAAGCCATGTCACTCCATGCATACGTATCCATTTGTCCATGTCGTGCGACCAATATGTTTGAAAATTCCTTCGAATTTACTGCACATGGTATTAACTCGCACACAAGTACACATGTATGATTTTTCAAAACGTTTTGGTTAGGTGTTGCATGTAGATGTAGTTCATATTTGAACTACGGTCATTAAATGGTTAGAAAATCACTTAAATGTCATTAAAAGGTCAAATGCCCCCAAGAATTCTCCAAAATTTCACATTACAGTTGTAGTAGTGCATGTTAGACGTAGAAAAAAGTTGAAGGCCGTAAGAGGAAGCTATCTCCCGTTCGTCATCAAACATGCATTGTTCCTCTCGAAACCACGAACCTTCTAGCGAGGTGCTCCGGTTTGTGAGGGGTGTGTGTCCAAACTTTCGTCAAACATGCCAATTTCTTTACCACACATCTTGGTGGCATGACATTACATCAACCAAGGCTTCTTGTGTTTCTGATTTTTTTGGTATTAAAATGCCATGCCACTCCATGCATATGTATTCATGCATATGTGTCCATGTTGTGATACAAATATGTTTGAAAATTCCTTCTAGTTTACTGCACATGGAATTAACTCACACACAAGTACACGAATATGATTTTTCAAACTGTTTCGATTACGCGTTGCATGTAGATGTAGTTCAAATTTGAATTACGGTCATTAAATGGCTAGAAAATCAATTAAATGTCTTTAAAAGGTCAAATGACCCCTAGAATTTTCAAAAAATTCACAATACAGTTGTAGTAGTGCACGTTAGACGTAGAAAAAAATTTGAAGGTCGTAAGAGGAAGCTATCTCCGGTTCGTCATCAAAGAGCCTTCTAGTGAGTTGCTCCGGTTTGTCAGGGGTGTGTGTCCAAACTTTGGTCAAACATGCCAATTTTTTACCAGATCATCTTGGTGGCATGACACTACATCAACCAAGGTTTCATGTGTTTATGATTTTTTTAATTTTTTGGAATTAAAACGCCATGTCACTCCATGCTTAATTGTGTCATAGCCGTTAGACCAATATGTTTGGAAATTCGTTCCAATTTACTGAACATGGAATTAAATCGCACACAAGTACACAAAATATGAGTTTTCATACCGTTATGGTTAGCTGTTGCACGTACATGTAGTTCAAATTTCAATTACGGTCATTAAATAGCTAGAAAATCACTTAAATGTCTTAGAAGGACAAATGACCCCTAAAATTTTCCAAAATTTGATATGACAGTTGTATTAGTACTACAAAATTTATCGTTCATGTAAAACACCATCTGTTAGCACTTTATTCCAAATTCTTCTTTGACAACTAATAAAAAATATCTACAACATCACACACAGTTGTTTTCCAGGAACCGTTTGCGATGAAAATATCCGGGTCTATTTAATTCTCCGTCCTTAAGCTTCGCCGGCTCGTCTGCTCTAGTGTCGTCAACTCCTGAACCCACGAATCTCGATCCCCATTCCCGCACCCCTTCTTGCAAACATGACGCTGTGGAAACGCTTTCTGAAGGCCCGTATGATGGCCATGTCCCCCCCCCCCCCCGCCCCTGTCGCCTACGTCGACAGCGCCGCTGCATCTGCATTGAGCGTGGCCGCTTCCGCCGAGAGGGCGTTTGTGGTAGCCGACAGGGCAGCTGCAGCAGCCGAGACGGCTGCAGCTACTGCTGCGACGGCGGCTGCAAACACCAAGAGCGCTCGAGCTGCCGCCCGTGCCGCTGATGTCGCCCTGGTCCGGATCGAGGCCATCCACGCCAAGATCGAGGATGCACACGCCAAGATATTCGAGGCCACCTCGGACTCCAGCATGCAACCCACGTCTGAAAATGCCATGGAGCACCTACTTCCTCATGAGTTCGCTGAGCGGGAGCTGGAGATGCAGGAGGTGGCGGAGATCGAGGAGCATCAGGAGGAGGAGTTGCGCGTGGCCGAGGTCGAGGTAGAGAAGAGTCTGTTCGTCGAGGAATCGGCGGTGGACTACCAATGCGAGCTCTGGCGCAACCACTACTATGAGTACTACAACCTTGAGGGAGACGCCGAGGACGAGGACGAGGACGCGGTCGACTTCAGCAAGGGGGACGCGGAGTCCACCAACGGCGGCATGTCACTAGGACGAGTCATCGACGTCTCATCTCACACCGGCGATGCATAGGTCGGCGCAGCGGCAGATTTTTAATTATGCGTACTTAGGCTTTGTTTTTAATGCTGGTCTTTTGTTAGAGCAATGTTTAGGTCAACTGGCTCTGTGTAATTACTAAAATTTCTCGATTCAGTAAATATGGTCTGTCTGCTCTACGCTCTTTTGTGTGCCCAAATTAGCATGCAATGTTAAATTATGCAATGACATACCCGGGGAAATTTCCACCAAAATTTGAATTATCGAACTCATGCCATGTGCGTAAAGTAGAAGAATCGTTTGGGTCGCACACAATCGTTCAAAATGAATGGTCCGGTGACACCGCGTGCAAAGTTTCCCTCCACATTTCCAAAATTTTGGCCTACCGCCAAAATATCTACCCCCGCCCCCTTCCCCTCTTCCCCCCCCCCTTTTCTGCCCGACCTCAAGTCATGTTTCCCCTATTTCCTCCTTCCTTCCTTCCTTCCTTTCTAACCTATAGCCGCTTCCTCACTCTCGCTGTCTCGCATCCTACCGTTGGGGTCGCCATGGTCTTCTTCAAAGACATCTCTAGTGGTTCCTCCTCCGGAGACTACTCCTTCACCACTCGGGTATGCCACTCTTCTCTCTCTCGGGCAATGACTTGGAATGAAGGATTTTTACTCAGAGGTCGATTTGAGTCATTTCTTCCTCTTGTAGCTCCCTAAGACCATCAGTGGCAACGAATGGAGCGGGGTGGCTGAAGATCTATCTTCTCGTTGTCACCATCAATCTCCATCCGTGGTGCTACTTGCGTTTGATTCTGTGGACATTGGGAGGAAGTTTCTAGCATGTGCATAGAAGGTTAGACCCTCTTCCGTTGTTACAAATCATTTGTTAGATGTGATTGAGACACTGTCACGGTCCCAACCCATTCATACCACACCTTCAACCAAATGTATCCTAAGACAGTGTAACAGTTTTTACCTAGTATCTTAAATTGTTGCCATCTCATCAGCGGTGCCATTAGAAAATTACTTGGCACCGCTTCAGCAGTTTGTGGAGCCAACTTTGGTCCACACATCCGAGCAGCCAAGCAATAAAATACTAAATCTTTATGGCACGAAGGAACTGGGCATCGGAGCAACTACGTGCTCCGGAGTCCGGGTCCCTAATTTTTTTACCGCTGCATCGGCTCGCCAGTTTAGGGCACCGGTGTGAGATGTAGCAACAGTTGTCTTTACACAAGTTTTGGCATAGATAGTGGACAGCCTTAGTGCTATTAGTTCTATGTTACTAAATTTGTGCATGTACACACCTGTTAGTATCAATTTGCTGCCATCCAAATACTATCGCTATGCTATTGCAGTTATATTTACCTTCCTCATAAAGGTTCAATTTGTTATTTATTGTATATGAGTAAGAATTTGTAGCGTCGTTGTAGTTAATTATAGCTTCTGATGTTCCAGAATTTGGTTGTTGTCTCAGTACCAATTATTTCATTTGCACATTCATCTTTTTGAGAAGATATATCATAATTAACATGTTTCTTCAGTTTTTCAAAATAAGCATTGGTGATTTTCTATGTTGCTATAAACCCATTTCCCGTACAATTGTTACTGATCTATTTTTAAATATTATAGGATGAACGGAAGTGTTCTTACTTGGAGTGGGTTGATCAAGAGTGGCCACAGTCTTTGAAGATGTGCCTAACGAAGCTCTAGAGCATGTATGAGGAAGTGAACACGGCTAGGCTTAGAGAAAGTCTTGTCAACGCTGAAGCATATTTCAAGATGCGGGATAAAAATTTTAAGGTGGAGAATGAGCTCAGATTTAATAAAAAAGACTTTGCTAAGATGGTGTTGGCGAAGGAGGAGGCACTTTCCCAGTTGGCCCGTGCAAAATGGGTTCTTACTGAACTAAAAGCAGAGGTGGATAATACGAGCCTAGATGATCTCGGTTAGGGAAATGAATATATAGTTCTTATGAAGTTGAAATAGCTATATGTCGTATTGTGTTGTTTTCATGTAGCTACCATACTGTGATGTTATAATATAATTATGTGCCTGATATGAAATTGGCAAACAACTGTTCGATATGAAATGTGAATTTGCGTAATGCTGGAATTATTAATTGTAAAATAATAAACCCGCTAAATGTGTCATGGACATTTGCAAATAGTTCTAGAAGTAAAATCGGTTGTGATGGATATCCCAATGCCACACACTTTTCTTCATCAAATCGTGTGTGATATAGTTGATAAAAGAAAATAGTTATAAGGAAGACCGTGTGTGATAGTTATAACTTTCACACACGAGCCTAAACATAATACTGTGTGGGATTTATGTCCGAACGAAAACATTTTCCCTGGATTGACTGTGTGGGATGTTAATAAGAACATAAACGTATTCCTTGGATTGACTATGTGTGATATACATATGAACGGAAATGTTTTTCTGGGATTTACCGTGTGGGATGTACATACCTACGGAAATGATTTTCTCAGATTACCGTGTGGGATGTACATATGTACGGAAATGATTTCTAGGATTCACGGTGTGGGATGTACATACCTACGGAAATGATTTCTGGGATTCACGGTGTGGGATGTACATACCTACGGAAATGATTTCTGGGATTCACCGTGTGGGATGTACATACTTAGAGAAATGATTGGGTTTCGATGCCTCGCCCGATCGCACACGGCCCCAACCTGGGTCCTAGGAGGGCCTATCCCCAACAATTTCTGGGTCGTGTGGGAAGGATACCCTATCGCACACACTCACTTGGCGACGGTTCCAAGTGCCGTCACGGAAAGGGGTAAAAAACCGTTTGTTTTGGACCGACGCGCACCAGTGCACGCTCCCTCGGCAACTGCCCGACTTGACGAGTCCCTGGTGCATGCCGAAAAGCCATCATTACCAGCGATCGTGGGGGTCGCCGGTTAGCCTTCTCCCGCTATAAATGGGGAGTTGGGCGGAGCCCCCGTCGGCCATCTCTTCCCATTCCTCTTGCTTCTTCTTCCTTGCTTCACTGCTAGCAGTGACATCCATGGCGCCGACGAAGAAGTTCTCTGCCGCGGAGAAGGGAAAGGCTCGCCAAGAGGGGCCCGGCTCTCCTCCGCCCAAAGAGGGGGTGTGGTCGCCCTCGCAAGCACGCCTCGACCCCCGCTGTGGCTCCCCGTGGTCGAGGACGGATCTCTTTGGGGCCTGGTGCCGCTCGGGGTGTCCGAGGCGTCGTTTCTCCTCCCGGTGGAAGTCACTTGGGGCGTGGCGGTCCCGTCGATGAGGGGAGGCGTGCCATGGTCGCCAGGCCTCCCCGACCATGCTTCCAGTCAGCAGAGGGGCTGTCGGAGTTCGTTGTGTGGTCGGAGAACCCAACCGGCACCTGGCTCCAGCTTCCGCGCTTCGTTGCCGGAGAGCTGGTTACTTCGAGTCCTGGCGGCCTCTGGCCGCAGGCGGACGGCTGCTGTATCAAGGCCTTGTGGGTCGCGGTGGAGATCTCTGTCGCGGGCAACATAGCCCTGGCCCGTGACTTGATGATTTTTGCCCGCGCGCGCGGCCTGGGTAGGCGGTGCGCCCTCTACTTCAAGTATGACGGTGCTGAGACCCTCTTCATGAGGGTCTTCGGGGAAGATGGTCGCCGCGCTGGGTGCTGCCCTAAAGACAACGATGGCGATGAGTGCTTAGCCTTGGCGATGGTGGTGATGAGGACGAGGGCGAGCTCGCCCTTGCTGATGGTCGCGACTTGTCCTGCACCGGCGGCTCCTCCTCCGGCGAAAGCTCCAGCGGCGACTACGACCAGCCGCCCTGTCACTGGGCTTGCTTTGAGGACGGTGGCGGGTCGTCCCGCCACTGCGGCCTGGTGAAGCACGAGGAGGGCTCCGACCGAGCTTGGGGAAGCACTGGGAGATGGTTCACGGGAGTAGTCGCGGGCATATGGGCCGCTATTGCCTGTTCTTCCCTTCTTTTCTCCCTCCATCGCAAGAAAAAAGTATGGGGCCCGCGGGGGCGTATAATGAACTGTAGCGCCTTTCCTGCCTTTTGCCATGTTTATCACTTCTCAGTTGTATTGTGGTATCAGTGCTTTACGTAGGCATGTAAGGATAACTTAGCTCGATGCGTCTGAAGCAGCCTCCACCTCGTGAGGCGTGCATCTCCCGGCACCTGATGATACCTCCCTGCCGAGGACTTGGGAGGTGTCGAGATACTACATAAATTCATTAAGAAACGCTTATCCTACCTTGCTCAGGGCCCCAGGCATGGTCGGGCATGGCCTAGCACACCACGTCGCGGTACCCGTGGTGTACGGACATAAAATAGGAGGTTCACCAGTCGCGAGCTCAAACTAGGGTGCCTCGTGGAGACCAAGGGAAGCGATTATGCGTGCACCTGTCCAGCCCCCTTGTGAGGCGTGCGAGGGAGAGTGTCGGGAAAAATAGGAAACGAGGGTAGAACGAAGAGAAGGGAATCGAACCAAGCCAGCAAGAAACACCAGAATTCAAATTTTCCATTAAAGAAAGGCAAGCCAACTACGGAAAGCAAATGAACAGCCGCCTCCGGCACCTAGTCTAGTATTCTCACCAGCGCGGAGCTATGTGCTGCCACTAGGACATGGGAGGGAACCCCTGAGGCCCAAGGACGGCGCTCCGGAGACTCTGGGGCGTGTACAACCCCAGTCATTATTACATGAGAGTGTCACGAGCGGAGACCTTCACAGGCACTGGGCCTTACTTCATGGGTAGAACTTTTAGAGGTGCTGGATGTTCCAAGTGTTCTAGATGGGGCGCCTGTCCTGCATCTCCAGGAATGCGGCGCCAGGCATGGAGATGCGGAAAATCCTAAAAGGGCCCTCCCACATGGGCGAGAGCTTGTGCAACCCTTCCCTGGAGACCACCCACCTCAGGACGAGATCACCTACCTCGAGCATCCTGGAGCGGACGCTGCGACAGTGGTACCGTCATAGCGCTTGCTAGTATCTTGTCGTGTGGAGCGAGGCTTCACGGCTGCGTTCGTCCCCCAGCACAAGGTCCATCCCCCGCATGGCATCCTACTGCGTCTCCAAACGCCAGGAACCCCGCGGAGCGATGCCTGACCTTGTGAGGGAGAACTGCTTCTGCTCCATAGACGAGAAAAACGGGGTCTCGCCTGTTGGCTTGGTGGCGGTGGTGTGGATGGACCATAGCACAGACTAGAGCTGGTCGTGCCAGCCCCTGCCGCAGGGCTCGAGCTTCTTCTTGAAGGTCCTGGTCTTGAGGCCTCTCAGGACCTCTGCGTTGGCGCGTCGGCTTCACCATTGCTCCTGTGTTGTGCCATCGAAGCGTAGCAGATCTGCGTTCCAAGGTTAGCGCCATATGTCTTGAAGAGATTGCTACCGAACTGCGAACCGTTGTCAGTGGTTATGCGGTTAGGGACCCCGAACCGGCTCACAAGGCCCTTGATGAACTTAACTGCGGACCCGGCAGGGGTGGTGCGGACGTCCTCCACCACTGCCCATATGGTGAACTTGTCGATGGCGACGTACAGGTAGCGGTAGCCCCCAGGTGCTCGAGGGAACGGGCCTAGGATATCTAGCCCCCATACCGCGAATGGCCATGAGAGCGGGATGGTCTGGAGGCCCTGAGCTGGCTGATGGATCTGCTTGGTGTAGAATTGGCAGGCCTCGCAGGACCTCACCAGCTCGGTCGCATTGTTGAGTGCCGTGGGCCAGTAGAACCCGCTGCGGAACGCCTTGCCAACTAGGGTACGTGATGACGATTGGTGCCCACAGTCCCCGCCCTGTATGTCAGCTAGCAACTCGTTACCCTGCCCCCTAGAGATGCATCACATGGAAACATCATTCAGCCATTTTTTGTAAAGCTCACCATCATGGATGTAGTATGTCATGGCTTGTCGTGCCACACTCCCTGCATCCTCCTCCTTCTCCGGCATCGTCCCCTGCCCTAGGTACGCCTTGAACTCCTCGGTCTACCACCCCTCCTGAGGCTAGAGGGCTAGGAGCAGACATGCTCCTGAGGTCGGATCGCAAGCAGGGGCTCCCGAGGTTGGTGGTTGGGGGAGTTCCTCTCGAGAAGGCGCGGCATCCGTGGCCATGAGGCCGCTGAAGGAAAGAAGAGTCGCTCCTCAAAGACACCGGGTTCTTGGGGCTGGCGCTTTAACACCCTATTGGCAATCTCATCAGCCTCCTTGTTCGTGCTGCGTGGGGCGTGCTGCAGTTCTAGGCCCAAGAATTGCTTCTCCATCTTACGCACCTCTGCGAGGTACGCTTCCATGTGCTCGTCCCTTGGTTCGTACACCTTGTTGGAGAAGTTGACGAGGTGCTGGGAATCGCCCTTGATGGTGAGATGCTTCACTCCCAAGGCCACCGCTGCCTTGAGACCGGCGATCAATCCCTCGTACTCTGCAATGTTGTTGGAGACCTTCTCGCCCCACTGGAAGCAGAGCTGCACAGCGCAATAGCGCTTATCTTGGGTGGGCGAGATGAGCACGGCTCCATCCCCCGCGCCTTGGCGTGTGAAGGCGCCGTGGAAGTACATGACCCAACCATCTGGTGCTTCACTTCCTGGTAAGAAAGATGGGCTCCTACCATCTTCAAGTTCCGGGACGTCCGTCCATTCGTCCACGAAGTCGGCTAGGGCGACCCCCTTGATGACCCTGGTTGTGCTGAACTCGAGCTGAAATGCCCAAAGTTCGATATTCCACTCGGCGACCCTTCCCACGGAATTAGGGCTTTGGAGCACCCTCTCCGGTGGGCAAGTCAAGACGACTTTGATCGGGTGGACTTGGAAGTAATGGCGTAGCTTACATGAGGCCACCAGGAGCGCGAGCAGAAGTTTCTGTGGCATGGTGTATCGCGCCCTCGCATCCCGCATCACTGTGCTGATGAAGTACATTGGGTGCTCGACGAGGGCAGGAGCGTCGATGGAGCCCGCGTTTCCTGGAGGTCGGGGCGTCTCCTGAGGTGATGGGACCACACGAGCCTGTTCATCCATTGGGGCCTCTCCAGGCTCAAGGACACCACGCTGCCGGGCCTGATCATTTGTTGACGTTGTCGTAGCCTCTGTGGTATCCTCCTGGTGCCGTATCACCTCGGCTGGAGGTGCAGCATGGCGCAACGGGGCCTTGTCCTGGCTCTCTTCCCGGACCTCCACTATTGCCACGCTGGCAGAGTAGGGAGTGGCGGCAAGGTAAAGTACCAGGGGCTCGAGGGGACGAGGCGCCACCATCATCGGAGGGCTGGTCAGGTATCTCCTAAGGTCCTAAAACATCAGGTCGGACTCCGGGGTCCACTCGAATGGGCCCTTCTTCTTCATCATCTTGAAGTACGGCAAGGCGCGCTCCCCCATCTTGGAGATGAAGCGCCCTAGCGAAGTCAGGCATCCCGCTAGCTTCTGCATTTCCTTGAGAGCTTGCAGTGGTCTCATTCCTTCTATCGCCTTGACTTTCTCCGGGTTAGCCTCGATCCCCCTGTGGGACACGAGGAAGCCCAGCTGTTTGCCTAAGGGTACACCGAACACACACTTCTCCGGGTTGAGCTGGAGGTCCACCTAGCGCAGGCTTGCGAAGTTCTCCTCCAGATCCTGAATCAAAGTTCTTGCCTCTCGAGATTTTACCATGATATCGTCGATTCAGGCTTCAGCATTTCTCCTGAGTTGCTAACCTAGGGCGATGTGCATCAGCCGTTGGAAGGTCGCACCTGCATTGCGCAGCCCGAACGACATGCAAATGTACAGTACACCCCGCACGGGGTCAGGAAGGCCGTCTTCTCCACATCCTCCACTTCCATCTTGATCTGGTGGTAGCCCGAGAACGCGTCCAGGAAACACAGCAGGTCACACTCGACGGTGTAGTCAACAATCTGGTCGATGCGCGGAAGCGGGAACGGGTCTTGGGGGCAGGCCTTGTTGAGGCTGGTGAAGTTGACACACATGCGCTCCTTTCCGCCTTTCTTTGGCACGACGATGGGGTTCGTCAGCCACTCCGGGTACCAGACCTCACGAATGTCGCCTTCTACTTCCAGCTTGCGCATCTCCGGGATGATGAAGGACCACTTCTTCGTGGACTGCTGCCGCGCCTTTTGCTTCATAGGTAGAACATTGGGGCACACCCTTAGGTGATGCTCGATCATCCCCCTGGGACCCCAACCAGCTGCTTGGGTTCCCAGGTGAATCCCTCCTTTTTCGCGCGTAGGAACCTCACCAATGCCTCCTGTTAGTCTGGGTCGAGGTTGGCGCCTATGGTGAAGGTGGCTCATGAGGGTCCACCTTCCTCGACTGGTACTTGCTTCGTCTCGGCCCGATCTTGAGTGAACTGCTACTTCTTCTTTTCTTGCACGGCCTCCTTGGCTCCAAGAGTGGCCTCGTTGGCTGGGCATGCTGCTGCGGCGGCCCTGAAGTCAAGCTTGAGTGTTGTCAGAGCCTCCTTGGTGTCTCCAGCCATGCTGAGGATGCCATTGCTCCCTGGTATCTTCATGAGGTTATAAGCAAGATGGGTAGCCTCCATGAACTGGACCAAGGCCGGGTACCGGAGGATGGTATTGTTCGGGAGGCCGATGCGGGCGATGTCGAAGTCGATAAGCTCGGTGCGGTAGTTGTCGCGGGTCCCGAAGGTCACAGGAAGGCGGATCTTCCCTAGGGGGCTGGCGGAGCCACCGCCGACCCCAGAGAAGGACTTGGTAAGGTGAATCCGTTCATCTGGCACATGAAGCAAGCCGAAATTTTCAACGGAGAGCACATTAAGGCCAGCCCCGCCATCGATGAGGGTGTTGGTGATGGCTACGTTGCAGATGGTGGGCGTGCAGAGCATTGGGAGCACGCCCGAGCTAGTGGTGGTGATGGGGTGGTCCCTCGAGTCGAAGGTGAGGTCGGATGTGGGCGCCCCCCAACCTGGGGGAGCTCCTTGCTGCATGGAGGCGGCGCCGATCTGGTGGAAGAACTGCTTGGTGTGGCGGTCCCAAGGTGGTGCTTGCGAGCCGCCGAGGAGGGCTGCGACAACGATGGGCGCTGGTGCCGCAAAGCGTGCGATGAAGAGGCCGCACAGCTCTTTCCAAGATGCCACTGAGGATTCTGGGAGGGTGAACAACCAGGCGCACGCCACACCAGCGAGGGCCATGGGGAACCAGTTGGCCATGACATTGTCGTCGCCTCCAGCTTCTAGGACATCCTCCTCAGATGTCAGCAGGAAGGCCGACGGATCCGGCGCGCCGTCATAGCGAGGCGGCATCTCTGGCTTGAACTTGTGCGGCCACTGCACCCGCCGCAAGGTGGGGGAGAAAGCTTTGAGCCCCCTAGAGCCATCATGAGTGCTCCTCGCCCCAGCCGGAGGAGAAACGCCTGCCATGGGGACAAAGCATGGTGGCGGTGGGGTGTGGATCGACGGAAGGAAAGCATCGGCGCACCCCCTACCCGGCGCACCAAATGTCGGATTTCGGGTTCCAGCAAAACCCTTAAGGCTCGAACTCTGGGTGCGCACGAAGATCTCTCCTTCCCCCTAGCTCACTTACTCACCACGATCTCAAAGCTCAGCTCGTCGAACTCAAAGAGCAAGGGACACAAGATTTTATACTGGTTCAGGCCACCGATGTGGTGTAATACCCTACTCCAGTGTAGTGTGGTGGATTGCCTTATAGGCTAAGGATGAACAAGTACAGGGGAATAATAGCCTCCTGAGGAGAGGTGTTGTTAAGCTCGGTGAGCTGGTGCGTATGAGGGTGGAATGGATCCGATCCAAGCTCTCCTCCCCTTCCTATGGTGGAGGCTAGTCCTATTTATAGAGGCCCCGGTCCTCTTCCCAAATATTAGGCGGGACGGGATCCCACAACGGCCAATTTGAAGGGGGACAACTAGTACAAGCTATCCTGACAAAAGGTGGTCTTCGCCTGCCAAAGGCTCTGGTGGTGACGCCGTCCTGCTGGTCTTGGTCGTGTTGCTCCAATATGGAAACCTTTGCATGATGCATCGGGACTCCTCGCCTGTTCTTGATCCTTTAGCACCAAAGAGGAAACCAGTACTCTGCGCCCGCTGGCGCCCACCTGGCGCCTGCCTGGCCTTGGTCATCATGGCTCACGTCATAGAAACCTCACGAGGTGCCCCTCGCCTTGATCCTTCCGCTCCTTGCGAGTCAGCCTAGCAAGGCTGCCCCTGAGGATGTCTTGTGTCATCCGCCTCGTGAGGCTTGGACCCTCGTGAGGGTCTTGAGTGTTTGCTCGTGAAGATGGGTCGTACCATGCCGGTACAAGAGCCACGCCATGGGCCGAAGGTAGGCAAGTTTGGGGACCCCCGTTCCTAGAACACCGACAACCGCCTGCTCCAACCACATCCCCTGCAGCGTCCACGTCCTCACGCGCCCCCGGTCACCCGTAGAATTGCTGGCTGCGGGCTGTGGAGCCTTCGAGGTGGATGGGTGAGCGGAAGCACTGGATTTCTTCTTGGGCGCCATGGTCGATGGCGTCGTTGAAGACGAAGATGGCGATGAAGATGACACGCTCCTTACACTTTCAGGTTCTCGCAAGTGCTCCCCCTACCTGGCGCGCCAAAGATGTCGCGGGAAACCACGACCACCGATGAGACCAAGGGTCCCTTGCTGGTTCAGCAGGGGGGATGTCACGTTGCACAAAGAGCAGAAGAGGGTGGGGAAGCATGGCAGAGATCACACGGGCAATTTTATCCAGGTTCGGGCCGACATGAATGAAGGAGTCCTGGATTAGGGGGTCCCTGGATGTCTGGGCTATGTGATGTGGGCTGGACTCGTGGGCCGTGAAGATACAAGATGGATGGCATTCCCCCGTGTCCGAATGGGACTCCCCTTGGCGTGGAAGCCAAGCTTGGCGTTCGGATGTGAAGATTCCTTTCTGTGTAAACCAACTCTGTATAACCCTAGCCCCCTCCGGTGTCTATACAAACCAGAGGGTTTTGTCCGTAGAGGCAATCATAATAATATAGGCTAGACGTCTAGGGTTTAGCCATTACGATCTCGAGGTAGATCAACTCTTGTAACCCTCTATACTCATCAAAGTCAATCAAGCAGGAAGTAGGGTATTACCTCCATTAAGAGGGCCCAAACCAGGGTAAACATCATGTCCCTGTCTCCTGCTACCTTCAATCCTAAGACGCACAGTCCGGGACCCCCTACCCGAGATCTGCCGGTTTTGACACTAACGTTGGTGCTTTCATTGAGAGTTCCTCCGTGTTATCGATAGAAGGATCGATGGCTCGCCTCGTCATCGATGAAAAAATCACCTCTGGAAGAGCCCTTGTTCCTGGGAAGATCCTCCAGATCGGCAATTTCACCATAGGTGGCTGTCCGTCCATTAAGCCCAAGGCAGTCCCTCAGATTGGCAAAAATTATCTCCGCATCAACCCTGAAGGCATCGATAAGATGGATCTAACAGATGTTTCATCTTTAAACGAACTGCTAGATCGCGCCGCCCTTGGGGTTGTAACAGATTACGATCTGGTTGGGATTAAACCTGATCAGAGGGAAATTAGGTCTCCACCTTTCACCCACCTGGTGACTGTTGTGGAAGAACAAGTTGAGGATACTGCTCCTCCTATGCTAAAAACAAACTATGTTCAGATCTCCGAGCCCTATGAGCCGGACACTCATCTTCGAGAAGGGCCTATCTGTGTCCCGAACATAGCATCCGACACTGAGTCTAAAAACCTCTGAACACTCCGGACCCTAGGCCAATGATCTCAGAAAAATTTCAAAATACGGATTCCACAATGGGTCAAGGTTCGGATTCAAGCCCACCCACCCACAACAATCTATACTCTCCAAGCAATTTCGGTCCCCTAGACATATGCGATTTACGTATATACAACATCAATCTCTCGAAATAGTCCATCTCTTTTGGGCTAGATTCCTACTTGTTAAAAACAAGAACAAAGATTGCTGCGACGATGATGCGGTAACAGTGTTTTACCGCAACCTTATGGACGAGGGCCCAACGCCCTCAATCGGCGCCGCATTCTACACTTTGCAGATTTGGCACACATAGTATAGAAGTACTGTGCAATGGAAAATGCCTAGAAAGCCCAGACAGCTCGGTGGGAGCCACTGACCTTTAAGCCCCCACCGGCCGAACAAAAAGGATGCACCTTTACGAGGCACCACCGGCTTTGGACTAAATGCGATTCCTCGATATCACAGAGGAATTGCTTCCGAATTGTGCCCAGCCCAGACTAGCGGCTGAGGGCAGGGAATTTTGCTTCACACCCGCCACCCACTTCATCGCCACTGTAGAGGATTTAACCAACATACTCAATTACGCCTCTGAAGACATCGGCGGTATCGACGACGATGCCGGAGAGAAGCATGCTCAAAAACCACTTGTAACGCCCACGATGCGGCTATATCTCCCACGTGTCGAAGCACGACTTAGAGGCATAACCGCATTCTAAGCAATGTCGCAAGAGGGGTAATCTTTACACATCCCATGTACTGCATAAGGAAAGAGATACATAGCTGGCTTACAATCGCCACTTCACACAATACAAGAATAAAGCATTACAATCATCCAGATACAACCAAGGTCCGACTACGGAACCAAAATAAAAGAAGACCACCCCTAATGCTACAGATCCCCGATCGTCCCAACTAGGCTCCACTACTGATCAACTGAAACGAAAACAACACAAAGAACGAGATCTTCATAGAGCTCCTCCTTGAGCTCGGTTGCGTCACCTGCACGACATCATCGGCACCTGCAAGCTGGTTTTGGAAGTATCTGTGAGTCACGGGGACTCAGCAATCTCACACCCTCGCAAAAGTGAGGTGGAGCTGCAGCAAGCACTAGCATATATGGTGGCTAACATACGCAAAAGTGAGCGAGAAGAGAAGGCAAAGCACATTCGAGAATCTATGATCAAGAAGTGATCCTAGAACAACCTACGTCAAGCATAACTTCAACACTATGTTCACTTCCCGAACTCCGCTGGAAAGAGACCATCACGGCTACACACTCGGTTGCTGCATTTTAATTAAGTTAAGTTTCAGGTTCTCTCCAACCGGACATTAACAAATTCCCATTTTCCCATAACCGTGGGCACGGCTTTCGAAACTTCAAAACCCTGCAGGGGTGTCCCAACTTAGCCCATCACAAGCTCTCATGGTCAATGAAGGATATTCCTTCTCCCAAGACAACCCGATCAGACTCGGAATCCCAGTTACAAGACATTTCAACAATGGTAAAACAAGACCAGCAAGACCACCCGCTGTGCCGACAAATCCCGATAGGAGCTGCACATATCTCGTTCTCAGGGCACACCATATAAGCTAAGCGTACAGGAGCCGACGTAACCCAAGTTGCCAAGGGATGGCCCTGCACGGATCTCTAGTTTGGACCAACACTCAGAGGAGCACTGGCCCGTGGGTTTAAATAAAAATGACGCTTGAGTCTGCAGAACACAAGAGAAAAAGGCTTAGGTGGCAAATGGTAAAACCAAGGTTGGGCCTTGCTGGAGGAGTTTTATTCAAGGCGAACTTTCAAGGGGTTCCCATTATAACCCTACCACGTAAGGAACACAAAATCAAGGAACATAACACCGGTATGACGGAAACTAGGGTGGCAAGAGTGGAACAAAACACCAGGCATAAGGCCGAGCCTTCCACCCTTTACCAAGTATATAGATGCATTAATTAAATAAGAGGTATTGTGATATCCAAACAAAATATCCATCTTCCAACATGGAACAAACTTCAATGTTCACCTGCAACTAACAACGCTATAAGAGGGGTTGAGCAAAGCGGTAACCTAGCCAAACAACGGTTTGCTAGGACAAGGTGGGTTAGAGGCTTGACATGGCAATATGGGAGGCATGATAAAGCATGTGGTAGGTATCATAGCAAGGCATAGCAATAGAGGGAGTAACTAGCAAGCAAAGATAGAAGTGATTTCGAGGGTATGGACATCTTGCCTGCGATCCCGCAAGGAAGAAGAACGAGTCCATGAAGAAGACATACGGACGAAGTCGAACGAATCCTCACAAACGCGACGTTATCGGAACTAACCCGAAGAAGCAACACCGGAAAGAAACAAACAACATAGTAAACAACCATCACATAAACATGGCATGATGCACAATCAAGTATGATGCATGTCCGGTTTAATGAGGCATGGCATGGCAAAGTGCACAAGCAAAACTACAAGTTAAGTGGAGCTCACTATGCAACTCCGTTGCATATTGACGAAACACCACAACCAAGTTATTTAGTTCGATCGCGTTTAAGTACCCAACAATATTAAATGTTGATTAACATGGCAAGAGGTGAAGCATAACAAAACTACACCATCTAAACAATTTAAATGGGGCCGGATATAACAGATACCGATTCCGGTAAATCCCCATATGCATTAGTAATTTATTGCAACAAAAATTTTAAACATCTTAAAGTTGTTAACATGATAACGGTGCCACGGCAACGATAACAATAACGGTGCCACGGCAACGTTCAGGTTCCGGTACTTGATCGAGATACCGAAGCAAAGGGGAAGTGTGCGGATGCGTGCAAAAGATGGTGGGGCGTTCCCGGATTCCGGGTGTCCCACGAGTTGGCGACAAGGAAACGAGTGACACTTTGGACACGGTGCAAACACGAGCATCTTAAACATCGCAAGCATTCATTCACGGACGTCGTCTCGGGATAATACCTTCGAAGTGTGCAAACACGAGCATCTTAAACACGAGCATCTTCGAAGTGTGACACTTTGGACACCGTGCAAACACGAGCATCTTAAACATCGCAAGCATTCATTCACGGACGTCGTCTCGGGATAATACCTTTGAAGTGTGCAAACGGGACGGTTCTCGTTCGGTGCCAAGTAAAGGAAGTATACGTTCTCGGGACGGTAGTCGTTCACGTTCGTTTCGGAGAGGTACTTGATGCAACCAACGTCTTCGGGGCGCCAGTAGTTGTACACTTGGTTATATCAGATCCACGACGACGGTAGTGGTACATGTTTTCGGGAAGTAGTTTACGGCGATGGTAGTGGAACTTGCTGATCCGACGGGTACTTGTTGGTCCCGATCTTGGCGTCGGTAGATGTACATGTTGGTTGTAGTCGAACTTGGCGTATTCAAGGACTTCGGTGCTTCATTAGTCGTACACACATTAGGAGAGGACTCGGCGTATCCATGTACTTGGCGGATGCATGCAGCAGTACAGGGCTGGCAGAGGCGACGCAGGACCCACGCGGAAGGTTGAAACAGTCAACGGCGAAGCTGGACTTGGCGCTGGCTCGCGGATCCATGTAGCGAGACAAGGCAGGGGTGCAGCGCGGCGGGACTGCAACGGCTTGATGCAAGCAGGGCACCGTGGCTCTGAGAACGGTGCGGGGCGGCAGAGCCGCAGGGGAAGCCGCGATCCACCGGATCCTGGCAAAGCACGCCGGCGGCGACGTCATTCGGTGGAGAAGCACGGAGCGGCCACGGCAATGGTGGCGTGGAAGGCGAAGGAGCTTGAGGGCGCGGGTGCCATGGCGCTGAGCGACGAGCTACTGCTGCTCGATGCAGACATAGGCAGCCAGGGGACGGAGTTGGAGGAGGACTGCACTCCCGCGGTTGAAGATGAACGGCGACGGCGTGACACTCCAGTAGGCAGCACGGCACGGGGACGGCAGCGCATGGTCGCCGGCGCGATGCAGGGGCGCAGCAGGGGCACGCCGGGAGAGGCTCGGTCGTCACCGGCGACTTGGAGAGGATTGAGCGCTGGGGCTCCTCCCCTGGTTCAATATGGAAGAGAGGAGAGGGAGATGATGGGAGGAAAGAGCGAGGGGATCAGGCTCCTATCTCTGCGAGCACGTGCGTGTGAGGCGAGGGAGTGAGATGTGATCGGGAGAGGGGTCGTTCCTCTCTCTCTCTGGTGGCGCTAGAGAGAAAGACGAGAGGGAGAGGGGCATCGAACGCAGGTAGAGAGAGGGGGTTCGCTCGGCGCTAGGGTTAGGAGGGGTGTGGGCTGCGGCTGGGCCTAGGTGGGCCGGTGCGGGAGGCCCGGTTGGGTGGAGGATTGGGCCTAGAGAGGCCTGCTGGCTAAGCTCTCTCTCCCTTATTTTTTTAACTATAAAAAATAAAAGAAACTTGAAGAAAAGCCGAGAGGGATTGCAGTGGAGTTTGGACATGAAGTAAATTTTCTCAGCGTCATAAAAATGAGCCTGATCCAAGAAAAATGGAAATGAACACGTGGGTGAAGTTTGAAACAAACTCATTTGAATTTAATTCAAATGGTTTTGCATAGGAAATAGGTGATAGGGAGGTCCAAAAATGTTGAGGTTTTTGGTGGAGCTCCGGAATAAGGTAAAAGAACTATCGACAAAGTTGAGACGAAAACCCGAAGAAGGAAAGGTCAAGGATTTATCTTGCAAGTGGGTTGCGGATAATTCCAAATTAATGGAATACTTTATAGTAGCTCCCTAGGATATGGTGTATAGAGAAATCACCATGTGAGTTCCCTCAATTTAAATAGATCAAAAGAAGCTATGCAATTTATTTAGATGAGTTAAAAAATGACATGATGCAAGGATGAATGCAAAGAACAAAAAAATTCACACGACGAAACCCGGAAACCCTGGAAGCCATCTGAAGCTCCGGTCTTGGGGCATCACAACACTCAACCACTATGAGAGGATCTCATCCCGAGATCTAGAATGGCGCCGGTGGGAAAAGGAAGAGAAAGAGAAGAGGTAAACTAAGTTGCTTCTTTGACAAATGAGTGAAACCAAAGAACCTTGGAAAGGTTACAAAAATTCGAGAAAGAATACAATAGAGGTGAACAAAGTCGAAAAACACTCCGTTAGAAAAGAGGAACAAAGAACATTGCGAAAGAAAACATTGAGGTAGAAGGGTAAGATATATATTGAAAACACTACGGTTAAAACAAGATAGAGAAGGATTAAGAATGATATAATTTGGACAGCACTCGGACTGAAAAGAATAGGAATTGAATAAGGACTTGATAAGATGAGAAGATACTTGAAAAATCAACAACACACTGCCTCTGGAACTATTGAAAGAATGTCACAAGGGGTAAGAACGATATCACAGCACTCCGGTTGAGAAGGGATGGACAACTTGATAAGATGAGAGAACTTGAATGAAGGACACGACACTCTGGTTAAATGGATAAGCACGAAAAGAACATGACCTTGAACAAACGAGATGATGGGTGAAAAGAGCAACATCACAAAGCTTCCGGAATAAAAGAATAGAAGCTAGATTGTTGGGATAAAGGGACAGAGAAGAAAATGACAATTTCTGCCACAAATGAGCTTGAAGAAGCATCTTTAGGAGAAGGGTCGAACGGAGTTGTTGGAAAACCGACAACAAAAGATATGATTTCCAATGGTCTTAAGGAAAACATCCCCAAATTATGAGGTGAAGACCAGCCACTAACGAAATCAATCAGTTGGATTGAGAACAACAAGGAGATGAAAACTCCTTCATCGAGATGAGAAGCGGAAATTGGATCATAGATAAGCACCATAATGGCAACATTCCCAATGGAAGGCTTTAGGTGAAATCTATACAAGATAACTCTAATGAAGAGATTGACAGATTTAAGATACCTCATTCTTGACAACATGTTAATCATGAAACATGAACTCAAGTTATGAAGAATGACATAGCACCACCTCAGATGATACGGTAGAAAGGATTGCACTTCGGAATACAAGATGAAGAATACTTGGAGTATAGCTTGACGGATCATATCTTCGAGAGATATATTGAAGAACAATTGAAGAATGAAACGAATCCTTGATGAACCACCATGTAGCCTCCATGAAGAACTCCGGTAATAAAAGAATGATCAAGAGAAGTGAAGGATGAAGAGAATAAGATCGAAGCCTTGCAATGATTAGATGGAGCTTTGAAATGATATAATTGAAATAACTTGGAGCTCCGGAAAAGAAAGATGGACAACTTGAATCGAGAATTTGATGAACCTCCGGAATAAGGAATTGAATTTACTCGATGAAACAAGAATAAGAATTGCATTATGCTCATCCTTCACAAATTAGATTGATGACAAGCAACGGATTTGACATACTACTTATTCTCGTAGAAAGGATTAAGATACATATAGCGCAAACTTGAGAAAGTCTTGAACGAACCACCATTAGGATTGACAACGAATAAATTGATATGATAACCATGGAATAGAATCTAGAGCAAACCACCGTAAGAATTGAAATGAACGAAGAAAAAGATAAAGAAACACCGGGAAGAAATTGAAAACGAACGAAGATACTTGAGAGAATTTAGATACAAGTGAATGAAGAGATCCCGAGCTGATTAGAGAAATATGAATGATGCACCGGTAAGATTTGGAGAATGATAGCTGAAAGCTGAGAATCATGGGCTGCGGAGTCTCAAACTGAAAAGACTCCTGAATAGCTCCAGATGGGAGAAAAAATTCTCATAATCAAAACAATTATGAAAGGATGGCAACAAGGTAGAATCACACATCTCTGCGAGAACGGATAAGATAAGGAGGGAAAACTGTTCTTCGGTCTTCAAAATCCGAGAATGACGACGAGAAACACCACCATTAATTCTTGAGATACTATGGGATGAAGAATAGAAAGGTTGAACCAACAGTTAAAAGAATTTGACAGATCCTGGAGAAATACATATGACTAATGATGAATCATTCTTACGTCAAACTTCGAAAGATTTGAGAATAGCTCTAGCAAAATTAGAAGAGTCAGGTAAGATCCTGGGAAAAAGCCCTGTGGGTTAGGGCCCACTCAAAAGAAACACCGTTGAACGATTGCTTGAAAAGAGAGATTGCATCGGTTGAAATAAATGGCTTGAATGAGATAACAACCTCGTAATAGGTTGATCGAATGCGTAGTGGAAACATGAATCTTCGAGATATCTTCAGCACTCCGGAACAATTGAATAGCAAGCGGGGAATGATTATGAGGAGCACCAGTCATACAAAAAGCGTTGGGTAAAATGAAAAGACTATGCTCAATACAAAGCTTGAATTGAATCCATCGGAGAAGATAAAAGAAACCAAGAATGATGAACTTGAAGCTCCGTTAGCATCTTCTTGAGAATCACCGGATAAGAATATTGACGGAAAAGAATGCAGAGACTTCACATGAACAAAATGGATACTTGATTAAGATATCTGAGTCCTTGAATAAAAAGGGATGGGAGGGTGGGAAAAACAAAGTCAACTTGGAACAGATGAAGGTAACACCGTTGAGAAGAACTGAAATTAGATCTTGCTGATGTTGAAAATGAATGGATCCACTTGAATAGAGACACACCGGTTGAGAAGAAATTTAGATGACAAGCTCGATGATTAAGAAGGATTTGTATTCACATTGGAGTATGAGAACACCGTTTAGGAAAGGTATGGAATAAACATTTGAGAAGCAACTCGAATACCACAACTGAAAACAAAACAATGGATTGACTTGCAGAATAAGCCGGAACAAACATATGATAGAGATTTCGTCCGAAGTTTTCGTGGTGCGGCCTACACGGGCTCGATCGTACAGCACCATCATGTACAAGGCAGTGCGCATGACATACGAAGCGTCCCCGAGTCAGCATAGCCAAGGACTCTTTAAGACACAACGAGACCACTGTAAAACCAACCGTGGATAGGAGGACCACTAGACGTCGAACCCCAATTTCATATCATACATCTGTCGGAAAGATATCCTAAGAGCTACATGAATTCCCACTTATAAACTCTCGAAACTTTCCAGTTACGCAATCAGGTGTTGGGGATACAGGGGAAGCATAATATCTCACCCAAACTAGCAATACCTACATCCAGCTGTATCCATCCTTCAACACATAACCAAGAAACCTTCAAAAATCATTTACCTCAACCTTCGAAAAGCATCCGTTATACCAGTTATGGCAATACTCCCGAACTCCTGCCCTAGTACTGTGTGGCGTCGAGGTTATCTCACCAACAACTGCATAAAAGAGATTTTCGATGTCGGCGAAACTCGGGTATTCCAAAACTGCAACGATAAAATTGTGACGATAACACCTCGGAGCTCAACTCCCCGGGACACTGCCACAACCCTAAATGTCTGGAGGCACCATGAACAATGTTCTCGTCACAAAACCATCGGAACGATTCCAAGATACCTGCGTGATCCTAAAAATTTTTTTAGTGAAATTTGAGAAGAGAAGAGTCAGAACTCTACGTCAGGATGCCTCACCAGAGCGACGAAGGGACTGAGGAGTAAAAAGAATCCTACTCTCTGATATATATAATCCTATAAGACTCAAAACATTTTTCTAGACTCAACAACGCCAGCGATTCGATCAAGCAGGGGGCTAGTAAGTCGGGGAAGGCTCTGATTACCAACTTGTAACGCCCACGATGCAGCTATATCTCCCACGTGTCGAAGCACGACTTAGAGGCATAACCGCATTGTAAGCAATGTCGCAAGAGGGGTAATCTTTACACATCCCATGTACTGAATAAGGAAAGAGATACATAGTTGGCGTACAATCGCCACTTCACACAATACAAGAATGAAGCATTACAATCATCCAGATACAACCAAGTTCCGACTATAGAACCAAAATAAAAGAAGATCACCCCTAATGCTACAGATCCCCGATCGTCCCAACTGGGCTCCACTACTGATCAACTGAAACAAAAACAACACAAAGAACGAGATCTTCATAGAGCTCCTCCTTGAGCTCGGTTGCATCACCTGCACGGTATCATCGGCACCTGCAAGCTGGTTTTGGAAGTATCTATGAGTCATGGGGACTCAGCAATCTCACACCCTCGCGATCAAGACTATTTAAGCTTTTAGGTAGGGAAAAGGTATGTGAGGTGGAGCTGCAGCAAGCACTAGCATATATGGTGGCTAACATACGGAAAAGAGAGCGAGAAGAGAAGGCAAAGCATGTTCGAGAATCTATGATCAAGAAGTGATCCTAGAACAACCTACGTCAAGCATAACTCCAACACCGTGTTCACTTCCCGAACTCTGCCCGAAAGAGACTATCACGGCTACACACTCGGTTGCTGCATTTAATTAAGTTAAGTTTCAGGTTCTGTACAACCGGACATTAACAAATTCCCATCTTCCCATAACCACTGGCACGGCTTTCGAAAGTTCAAAACCCTGCAGGGGTGTCCCAACATAGCCCATCACAAGCTCTCACGGTCAATGAAGGATATTCCTTCTCCCAAGACAACCCGATCAGACTCGGAATCCCGGTTACAAGACATTTCGACAATGGTGAAACAAGACCAGCAAGACCACCCGCTGTGCCGACAAATCCCGATAGGAGCTGCACATATCTTGTTCTCAGGGCACACTAGATAAGCTAAGCGTACAGGAGCCGACGTAACCCAAGTTGCCAAGGGATGGCCCTGCACGGTGCTCTAGTTTGGACCAACACTTAGAGGAGCACTGGTCCGGGGGTATAAATAAAGATGACCCTTGAGTCTGTAGAACACGAGGGAAAATGGCTTAGGTGGCAAATGGTAAAACCAAGGTTGGGCCTTGCTGGAGGAGTTTTATTCAAGGCGAACTGTCAAGGGGTTCCCATTATAACCCAACCTCGTAAGGAACGCAAAATCAAGGAACATAACACCGGTAAGACGGAAACTAGGGCGACAAGAGTGGAACAAAACCCGATCAGACTCGGAATCCCAGTTACAAGACATTTCGACAATGGTAAAACAAGACCAGCAAGACCACCCACTGTGCCGACAAATCCCGATAGGAGCTGCACATATCTCGTTCTCAAGGCACACCATATAAGCTAAGCGTACACGAGCCGACGTAACCCAAGTTGCCAAGGGATGGCCCTGCACGGTTCTCTAGTTTGGACCAACACTCAGAGGAGCACTGGCCCGTGGGTTTAAATAAAGATGACGCTTGAGTCTGCAGAACACAAGAGAAAAAGGCTTAGGTGGCAAATGGTAAAACCAAGGTTGGGCCTTGCTGGAGGAGTTTTATTCAAGGCGAACTTTCAAGGGGTTCCCATTATAACCCTACCGCGTAAGGAACACAAAATCAAGGAACATAACACCGGTATGACGGAAACTAGGGCGGCAAGAGTGGAACAAAACACTAGGCATAAGGCCGAGCCTTCCACCCTTTACCAAGTATATAGATGCATTAATTAAATAAGAGGTATTGTGATATCCAAACAAAATATCCATCTTCCAACATGGAACAAACTTCAATGTTCACCTGCAACTAACAACGCTATAAGAGGGGTTGAGCAAAGCGGTAACCTAGCCAAACAACGGTTTGCTAGGACAAGGTGGGTTAGAGGCTTGACATGGCAATATGGGAGGCATGATAAAGCGGTATCGTAGCAAGGCATAGCAATAGAGCGAGCAACTAGCAAGTAAAGATAGAAGTGATTTCAAGGGTATGGACATCTTGCCTGCGATCCCGCAAGGAAGAAGAATGAGTACATGAAGAAGACAAACCGACGAAGTCGAACGAATGCTCACAAACGTGACGTTATCAGAACTAACCCGAACATGGTAAACAACCATCACATAAACATGGCATGATGCACAATCAAGTATGATGCATGTCCAGTTTAATGAGGCATGGCATGGAAAAGTGCACAAGCAAAACTACAAGTTAAGTGGATCTCAATATGCAACTCCGTTGCATATTGACGAAACACCACAACCAAGTTATTTAGTTCGATCTCGTTTAAGTACCCGACAATATTAAATGTTGATTAACATGGCAAGAGGTGAAGCATGACAAAACTACACCATCTAAACAATTTAAATGGGGTCGGATATAACAAATAACGAATCCGGTAAATCCCCATATGCATTAGTAATTTATTGCAACAACAATTTTAAACATCTTAAAGTTGTTAACATGATGCGGATGACATATTCAAGTTTATGCAATTTTTTATTAAAAGTTGACAAGAGCATTAAGAAGCATTTGTCACCGTGGTGGAAAGAAAGGGGTGCCACGGAAATGATAACAATAACGGTGCCACGGCAACGTTCAGGTTCCGGTACTTGATTGAGATACCGATGCAAAGGGAATTGTGCGGATGCGTGCAAAAGATGGTAGGGCGCTCCCGGATTCCGGGTGTCCCACGAGTTGGCGACAAGGAAACGAGTGACACTTTGGACACGGTGCAAACACGAGCATCTTAAACATCGCAAGCATTCGTTCACAGACGTCGTCTCGTGGTAATACCTTCAGAGTGTGCAAACGGGACAGTTCTTGTTCGGTTCCAAGTAAAGGAAGTATACGTTCTCGGGACGGTAGTCATTCACGTTTGTTTCGGAGAGGTACTTGACGCAACCAACGTCTTCGGGGCGCCGGTAGTTGTACACTTGGTTATATCAGATCCACGATGACGGTAGTGGTACATGTTTTCGGGAAGTAGTTTACGGCGATGGTAGTCGAACTTGCTTATCCGAGGGGTACTTGGTGGTCCCGATATTAGCGTCGGTAGATGTACATGTTGGTGGTAGTCGAACTTGGCGTATTCAAGGACTTCGGTGCTTCGGTAGTCGTACACACAATAGGAGAGGACTCGGTGTATCCATGAATTTGGCGGATGCATGCAGGAGTACAGGGCAGCCAGAGGCGATGCAGGACCCACGCGGAAGGTTGAAATAGTCAATGGGCGAAGCTGGACTTAGCGCTGGCTCGTGGATCCATGTACCGAGACAAGGCAGGGGTGCAGCGCGGCGGGACTGCAACGGCTTGATGCAAGCAGGGCGCCGCGGCTCCGAGAACATGGCGGGGCGGCAGAGCCGCAGGGGAAGCAGCGATCCACCAAATCCTGGTAGAGCACGCCGGCGGCGACGTCATTCGGTGGAGAAGCACGGAGCGGCCACAGCAATGGTGGCGCGGAAGGTGAAGTTGGTGAAGGAGCTTGAGGGCGCGGGTGCCATGGTGCTGAGCGGTGAGCTACTGCTGCTCGATGCAGACATAGGCAGCCAGGGGACGGAGTTGGAGGAGGACAGCGCTCCCGCGATTGAAGACGAACGGCGACGGCGGGACACTCTAGTAGGCAGCAGGGCACGGGGACGACAGCGCAAGGTCGCCGGCGCGATGCAGGGGCGCGGCAGGGACCGATGCAGGGGCGCGTCGGCAGAGGCTCGGTCATCACCGGGGCTTGGAGAGGATTGAGCGCTGGGGCACCTCCCCTGGTTCGATGTGGAAGAGAGGAGAGGGAGACGATGGGAGGAAAGAGCGAGGGGATCCGGCTGCGAGCGCGTGCGTGGGAGGTGAGGGAGTGAGATGGGATCAGGAGAGGGGTCGTTCCTCTCTCTCTTGCGGCGCTGGAGAGAAAGATGAGAAGGAGAGGGGGATCGAACGCAGGTAGAGAGAGGGGGTTCGCTCAGCGCTAGGGTTAGAAGGGGTGTGGGCTGCGGCTGGGCCTAGGTGGGCCGGCGCGGGAGGCCCGGTTGGGTGGAGGATTGGTCCTAGAGAGGCCTGCTGGCTAAGCTCTCTCTCCCTTATTTTTTTTAACTATAAAAAAGAAAAGAAACTTGAAGAAAAGCCAAGAGGGATTGCAATGGAGTTTGGACATGAAGTAAATTTTCTCAGTCACAAAAATGAGCCTGATCCAAGAAAAATGGAAATGAACACGTGGGTGAAGTTTGAAACGAACACATTTGAATTTAATTCAAATGGTTTTGCATAGGAAGTAGGTGATAGGGAGGTCCAAAAATGTTGAGGTTTTTGGTGGAGCTCCAGAATAAGGTAAAAGAACTATCGACAAAGTTGAGAGTCGAAAACCCGAAGAAGGAAAGGTCAAGGATTTATCTTTCAAGTGGGTTGCGGATAATTCCAAATTAATGGAATACTTTATAGTAGCTCCCTAAAATATTGGGAGGATATGTTATATAGAGAAATCACCATGTGAGTTCCCTCAATTTAAATAGATCAAAAGAAACTGTGCAATTTATTTACATGAGTTAAAAAATGACATGATGCAAGGATGAAGGAATAGAACCAAACAATTCACACGACGAAACCCGAAAACCCTGGAAGGCATTTGAAGCTCCGGTCTTGGGGCGTCACACCGATGTTCACTGGATGCTGGACGACCACTTCCTCATATGACATGTACATAGTGGGCACACCCAAAGAAGGCGACGGCCATGATGAGAAGGATCTAGTCGAGGATGAACCTCCTGAGATGCCACCAACGCATCGACGTCAGCTGCACCGCTCTAAATCGCGTTGCAGAAAACATAGCAATACCGGAACCAGAGACGATAATAATCCAGAGAACGCCGAAGACCAAGAAGCCCCAATCGAACCAACATCCGAGCAGTATGATTGGGAGGACGGGCAAGTTGACCCTGATTAACTAGCAGGTAACAAGGACTCGGAAGATAGCAACTATCTACCACTCTCCAAGGATGACATGAGCCTCGGCGATGAAGATTTCATCATGCCGGAGGAGCCCCTTGAACAAGAGCGCTTTAAGCGCCGCCTAATAGCCACTTCAAGAAGCCTGAAAAACAAGCAGCAGTAGCTTCAAGCCGATCAAGATATGCTAAATGACAGATGGACTAATCTCCTAGCAGTCGAGGAATCCTTGAACGACCAACTAAGAGTTACCCAAAGCGCAAGTTGCTACCCCAATTCGACAATGAGGCATTGGAGCCCATACCGCCAACGCGTGATGCTGTTGATAGACCGGACCGACCCCCATGTGGCTGGGACAGGGCGGCAACTCAAGCCGGGCACGAGCCAACACAACCTCACCCAGGCAGAAAACCGCATACGAACCTCATCAGAACTGCGTCGAGATGTTGCTCGACACAGAGGCGTTGCAGACCCCCTATGCTTCACCGGTGAGGTAATGGAGCACTAGTTCCCAGAAGGGTTTAAACACGTGAGTATCGAATCATATGATAGTACGACAAACCCCGCAGTCTGGATTGAAGATTTTCTTCTCCACATTCACATGGCTCATGGCGACGATCTAGATGCCATCAAATACCTCCCCCTAAAGCTTAAGGGACCGGCATGACATTGGCTGAACAGCCTTCCAAAAAACTCCGTCGGCAGTTGGAAAGATTTGGAAGACGCCTTTAGGGACAACTTCCAAGGTACCTACGTACGGCCCTCAGACGCCGATGACCTCAGTGATATAGTCCAGCAACCCGGAAACTCTGGACCAGGTTCTTAATTAAAAAGAACCAAATTGTGGACTGTCCAGACGCCGAAGCCCTCGCGGCCTTTAAATGCAGCGTCCGGGAAGAATGGCTCGACAGACACCTCGGCCAAGAAAAGCCGACGTCCATGGCATCCCTTACCGCACTCATGACCCCCTTTTGCGCAGGAGAAGACAGCTGGCTAGCCCATAGAAGCAATAGTACCAGCGACCATGGCACCTCCAAAGCCAGGGACGGCAATGGCAAGCCACGATGCAACAAGCACAAGCATCGAATCAATAGTGACGGTACCGAAGATACGGCGGTTAATGCCGAATTTAGTGGCCCTAAACCCGACCAACGAAAGAAGTCGTTCAAAGGAAGGAGAGACTGTCCATCCAATTTGGACGGAGTACTCGATTGGCCTTGCCAGATTCATGGCACCCCCAATAAGCCTGCCAACCATACCAACAGAAACTATTGGGTTTTCAAACAGGCCGGCAAACTCAATGCCGAACACAAGGGGAAGGGCCTTGCAGCGAGGACGACAATGAGCCCCATAAACCGAGCACAGGGGGACAGAAGAAATTCCCCCCGAGGTAAAAACAGTAAATATGATATATGTCACACATATCCCTAAGAGGGCGTGCAAGCGCGCATTACGAGACGTCTACACCGTAGAGCCGGTCGTCCCAAAATTCAACCCATGGTCGGCTTGCCCGATCACCTTCGATCGAAATGACCACCCAACCATTATCCATCATGGAGGTTCAGTAGCTCTGGTCCTCGATCCAATCATCAACGGACTCCACGTCACGCGAGTCCTCATGGATGGCGGCAGCAGTCTCAACCTACTCTACCAAGACACTGTCCACAAAATGCGCATTGATCCATCAAGAATCAAGCCCACGAAAACTACCTTTAAAGGAGTAATACCTGGTGTAGAGGCCCGCTGCACGGGCTCAATCACCTTGGAGGTTGTCTTCGGTTCGACGGGCAACTTCTGAAGCGAAGACTTGATCTTCGACATCGTCCCTTTACGCATTGGCTACCACGCACTGCTCAGACGAACCGCGTTCGCTCGCTTCAATGTGGTCCCGCACTACGCCTATCTAAAGCTTAAGATGCCCGTTCCATGTGGCATTATTACATCAACGGAAACATGGAACGCACCCTGTGTACTGAGGAGCATACTGCGGCCATCGCGGCCGAAGTACAAAGCGGCCCTATCAAGCCGCACACCTCATCGGCTATTAAGCCGCCGGAGTCTATTACACAAGACTGGCCACTTCCGCATGCTAGTAGCTCGGCAATTCCAGAGCTAGGTTAGTAGTTTGTCCTCCGTCGACCGCCATGTACATCCATGAAATCTGTACTGTGCGTGCATAATTATGCACTCAAAATACATTCGGCATCAGCAGAGGCACAAATACGGGTAGTCCTATAGCATGGTTTGACCCTATACGGCCTTCCCCTTTTTAATTATTTCTTCTCTTTCACCACAGGTGAATCAAAACCTATTCATCCTACGAACTCACAAGGACTATCTTCCAGCCCGGTTTCGTACAAATAGCCGAAGACCATTCCTCTCGAGGAATCTTTCTTTCTCAGGCGAAAGCGGCGCAGACGTGCGGCAGGAAGGTCCAAAGGATTATGCAGAACAAAACTTTACAAGAACATGTATAGAGCTTTGCCCTTAGACCCCCGGCATGTAAAATGTCCTTGGTGATTATGGTACCCTCTGTAAGATTACGTGTTGACGTATCAGTCAGATTCGAGTGAACACAATTTTTTATTTGGTATCACCTTTATTCGTAGACTATGTTCCGTGTTTTCAGTTGTCTCACGCACACACCTCGACACAAATTGCCATGGGCTCTATATGGCAACATAGGTATAGCCAAACAAAAGTCTGAACAAATTATCAGCACAATTCGGCGTCCCGAGCTTGGCACTATATGGACTGGCTCCGAATCATGTCTTTGGTCAATAGTTGGGTTGCCCGGCTCCTATGTTTGCTACCTTTCGTTACGTCTGATCGTCCAGGGTAATAAAGGGAGAACTACTGCAATTGTGTTTCTGGTTCGTTCGGTTAAACACCTCAGTAGAGAAAGCCGAAAACTGACTGTCTTGATGAGGCAAGAGCTGGTCAGCCACTCGGCGACTTATTAAAATATTTTAGCGGTTTTTTCCGTATTACATGAAGGACTGCTTTCCGGTCACATATGTAACACATCTGCATTCGGATAGCCGCGTACATACGAGGGGCTATCTCGTAGACCCATCGTCAAACTCCTATGGCTAAGTGAGAGTGATAAAGCCTCATAGTCTGATTGCCTGGTTCACCGCGCTGTCACCTCCTTCATGGACCAAGACGTTGGATCAAGTGTGACCATGTGCTATTCTGAACACCCCCGTAGTATATACGTGGGGGCTAAAGCCGACGACTGGAAAACTCTCAGGAACATAAAAACGGCCGAACAGGAGGATAGAACTTTTCAAATAAAGACACAAATATATCACAAAGCCTTCATACATAATGAAAACGTCGAGGCAGTTCAGGTACATTCATTCGAACATAATGTCCTTTGAGCACTGACCCTCTATCAACCGGGCGCCCTCTAGTACGTCATCTAAGTAGCGCTCCGGCGTACAGTGGTCCTTGCCCCTAGGCGGGCCCTTAACTGCAACATCAGTGGCCTTCATCTTCGCCCAGTACATCTTGACGCGGGCGAAGGCCATCGGCGCACCTTCTATACACACTGACCGCTTGAGCACGTCAATTCGCGGCATTGCATCGAAAAGTCGTTGCTCCAAGCTGAAATAGCTTCTCGGAAGGTGTTCGGTTGGCCACAGCCAAACTATAATGTCCTTCATGGCCGCTCCGGATATCTTATGCAGCTCAACCCATTTCACCATTTGGTCGTTCAGTAGCGCCGGGCGTTCCTGTGACGCGAACTGTGTCGAGAATAGCTTCTCCGTCGCATATCCCTCCTGAGTCTGGAAGAATTGCGCGGCGTGGGCGGCACTCTTCGGAAGAACCGGGAAACCTTCTAGAAAACTCGAAAGTAGATTAAGCAAGGCATATCTTTGATCACCAAACTTAGTCTGTAAAAGAAAGGGCTTACCAGCCGCTATCTGTCCGGCCTGCCGGATCTCCTCGCGAGCCGCTCTTGATTCGGGCCTGAAGGTCTTTTTCGAGTTCGGTTGCCTTGGCTTTATTCTCCTTCTCGAGGGACTCGCACTTGTGGGAGGCGTCCTTGAGTTCTTGCTCTACGATGGATATCCGCTCCTCGCATTAGCGTCGGGTGGCTTGTTTGGCCTTCAACTCCGCAGCCACTTTATCAGCGGCCACATTGCTCACCCTAGCCTGTTCTTGGCCCGGGTAAGTTCACCCCTGAGGGTCTCAACCCTGATAGCACCATCTGCAGTTACGCAAAACAACAACGTTTGAATTTCAACCTAGTGTTCGCACACTCATATAGGCAGAAAAGGGATGTTCGAAGCATACCTTGCGCTTTGTTGAGCCGCTTGTTAATTAGGACAATGTCCTCATCGGCCAGCTTCAGTTTCTGCTTTAGCTCGGAAACCTCCGCAGCCTGGGCGGTTGCCGCTAACAGCAAAACCTGTTTTTCCAATTAAATAAGTATGTTACTTCCCTCAGATATCTATAGATCCTTTGTTCGCCCTTCTTTATGGGACACCAGAGTCTCAGGGGCTACTATGTATATACAGGCATATTTGTTAATATGGAAGGCGGCTAAAAACATTACATCGCATACCTCGAAGCCTATTAGTAGGCTCATGAAGGCTTAATTCAGCCCACTTTCCGGGGACTGAATCTTCTCAAACACCGTACCCATCAAGGTACGATGCTCCTCCAAGACGGACACACTCTGCAGACCATCAGGGTGTTCGACGCCCCAGTATTCATGGAGGTCACCGCAGTATTGGGCGCTCCCCCTCACTTGAATGGGGCCGCTCACCCAACTCCGTCTTCAGAGCGGTATTCGGCTGGGGGCCGAATAGTCCAAGGCCCCCATCGTTGGTCTTCACGGGGGCCGCACCTCCTATGCCCTCAACAACCGAGAATTCCCCTCCGGTGTAGTGTTGATGGTCCCTTGTACCTCTCGGCGATCCGGTGAAGTCCTTCGGGATGACACCTTAATGTCGTCCGCCTTTGGGGGCCAGGAAGCTTGTGCTGGTGTCTCACTCTCCATCATCTCCGGCGGTAGATCCCCCGATGACGATGATACTTGAGGTAGATCGCGGGCCGGACTGAAATACGTAATTTGACATTATTCTCTCAATTCGCAAAGGATTGAAAATATTTGAAGCATCCTTAGGTACTTACGATGGGGCAATAGGCTTGGTCCGGGGGCGGTGCTTAGGGATTGCTTCGGCGTCCGAATCCGAGTCGTCCGAAAAGGATATCCTTCCCCTCTTGGATGCTCGCTCCTCCGGATCTGTGGAGGCCACCCTCTTTTTCCCTTTGAGGGAAGGGCTCTCCTATTCCTCCTCCCCCTCCTCCTCGTCATCATCTTCCTTGTGGGAGGAAGGAGCCTCGGTCCCTCCGGATGTAGCGCCAGATGTACCTTCGTGGTGGAGGCCATCACCGGCCTCCTTGCCCTTCTTCTTGTCTTTCTTTGCCGGCGCCTGGTAGGGCGCCGGGACCTACATCCTCATTAACAAAGGTTCGCCTAAGTCTTCGGGGAGTGGAGCCGCACATCTGATCTGCTTCGCTTTCTTTATCCAGCCCTATTTAAGAGCCGGAATTTTCAGTACCCCTCCCTAAAGATTGACGAACTAGGTAATGTTTGGAAATTTAACACTTACTGGGGAGGCCGGATTGTTGCAGTTGAGGCCGGTGTCGTCAGACATCCGTGGCTACGTCTTCTGATTCTTGAAGAGCAGCTTCCAGATCCCTTTGTGCATCATGCCAAACAATCACTTCAGGGTCCGTGGTCCTTCCGGATTAAACTCCCACATGTTGAGAGGATGTCGTTGGCAGGGCAGATCTTGGCGGATAAGCATCACCTGGACCACATCGGCAAGGGTGATGTCCATTTCTATCATACTCTTGATGCATTTTTGCAGCATCAACAACTCGTCAGAGGATCCCAAGTCTCGACCTTTGTTGGTCCAAGATGCAAGCTGTAGCGGGGGAACGGATCTGAAAGAAGGAGCGGCCGCCCACTTTGTGCCGCGGGGTTCAGTGATGTAGAACCACTCATGTTGTCATACCTTTACTGTGTCCTCAAATTTCCCTTTGGGCCAGGTAACATGGCAGAGCTTGCTCACTATAGCGTTGCTGCACTCGGCGTGTTGACCGTCGACCACCTTTGGCTTCACATTGAAGACCTTGAGCCACGGGCCGAAGTGTGGGGAAACACGGAGGAATGCCTCACACACAGCGATGAACGACGAGATGTGACGGAAGGAATTCGGGGCCATATCATGGAAATCTAGCCCATAGTAAAACATGAGACCTCGGATGAAGGGATGGAGTCAAAAACCCGAGTCCTCGGAGGAAGTGATGGATAAATACCACCCTTTCGCCGGACTTTGGGGTAGGGATGACCTGCCCAGGGTAGGAAGCCTGTGTGTAATCTCCGCCGTCAAGTACCTTGCCTCCCATAGATCCTTGATGTCCTTTTCCATTACGGAAGAGGCCGTCCACTTGCGCTAGGAACCAGATCCAGCCATGGTTGGAGAAGTGGCGGTTAAGGGAAAGATTCGGATTGGGGCGCTGGAACTCGAGGATGTAGAAGCAGGAAGGGAGGAAGGTGCGGGGAAGAGGGATAGATCCTTATCCTTTTATAAAGGCAGTGAATGTCAAGCGCCTCCTCCCCAGCCTTAAAAATCGCCTATTCCCAAGGGGTCGTGTGAACGACACGATTGGATTTCCCAAGCCCATATTGATGAGAATCCCTCAATAAGGGGACGCGATCTCTGTTTTGAGAAGATGTGTCAATAGAGGGCATGCCTCGAGGCGTGGAGCGGGAGGCCGCAAAACGGTTCAAAATAATGATAAAGTTAGAACACAACGTCTCGCCGAGAAAGCTGTCAATGGATGTGATTTATTTTGTGTGAGTATTTCACCCTTATGGTTGAGGTTTGTAACTGATTGTACAGAGTCGAATATAGTTCTTTTGTTTAACTACTTTGGAGTATTCAGAGGAGGAACCCGCCTTGCAACGCCGAAGACAATCTGCGCGCCGAACATATCGTCGTTGAAGGCAGGTTCCAGGGCTACTGAGAGAGTCCTGGATTAGGGGGTCCCTAGACGTTCGGGCTATGTGATGTGGGCCGGACTTGTGGTCCGTGAAGATACGAGATGGATGGCATTCCCCCGTGTCCGGATTGGACTCCACTTGGCGTGGAAGGCAATCTTGGCGTTCGGATGTGAAGATTCCTTTCTCTGTAAACCGACTCTATATAACCTGAGCCCCCTCCGGTGTCTATATAAACCGGAGGGTTTAGTCCATAGAGGCAATCCTAATCATATAGGCTAGACATCTAGGGTTTAGCCATTACAATCTTGAGGTAGATCAACTCTTGTAACCCCTATACTCATCAAAGTCAATCAAGCTGGAAGTAGGGTATTATCTCCATTAAGAGGGCCCGAACATGGGTAAACATCATGTCCCTATCTCTTGTTACCTTTGATCCTAAAACGCACAGTTCAGGAGCCCCTACCCGAGATCTACCAGTTTTGACACCGCCAGTGAGGCGTAAAACCCAACTCCTGCTTTGTTGGATTGATGGTGTTTTCCCGGCAGGGTCGCCTCGGGGCCAAACGGCTACGAGGGTATGAAATATGATGGGGCTGGATTCGCTAATCCAGTCTCCAACCCTTTCTATGGTTGCCTCAGGCCTCCTTTTATAGGTAAAGGGGTCACCATAGTGGCAAATCAGTCATTACCCAATGATAAGATAGCAAACAGTACAATCATACCTAACTCTGCAGGCTGACAAAGCGCATTAAATGCGCTGCTCGATGTCACATTGTCGCCTGCCCAGCAAGCCTTGCCGGGTAGTTTTGCTAGCTTCGCGCCTGCTTGCTTGACATGTCGTAGGACGGGTGTCATCTGTGGATATTCCCTGTAGAAAGAGGCTGCCATGTGGCAGATGGCTGCCACTTAGTCACTCTATGGACTGACACCACACTAGTTGATGATGTGCGCCGTGGTGAAGTGGTTTAGTGAGGTTATCGCGTTTCCGTGAGCTGGCAGGAACTGCCGGGGGGGGGGTCTTGGAGATCTTCTTCTGGGGGTGAACCCGTCCTTGCAGGGCTTGCCTGCCTGGCAAGGGAGGCTTTTCTTGGTGGTTTCTTACTTCCCTTGCTTGGCCTTGGTCCTCTTGATCTGCATATTGACCTTCCGAGAGTATTCATTTCTTGTACTTTGGCCTATCCTTGGTGCTGTAACCTTGCAACCGTGCCTGTGCACAGTCAGGGCAACGGACCCAGGGTTTGTTGCACTGATAGGTCCACTCTCTTTGATGCCTCACTCGTCGTGTATCATCAGGGAGCTGACACTGCATATTTGCTGCTCTATGTCAACGACATCAACCTCACGGCATCCGCCCCCGATCTCCTTCAGTGGTTGACAACTCATCTTTGTGATGAGTTCTCCCTCAAGGACTTGGGGCCTCTACACTACTTCCTCGGCATCGAGGTGGTCCGTCAGCTGACGGATTCATTCTGCATCAGAAGAAGTACACCCACGAGCTTCTGGAGTGTGCTAGTATGCTTAACTGCAAGCCGGTGCCCAGCCCCATGGACATGAAGGCGAAGGTCTCTGCTCTAGAGGGGTCTCTCTGTCGGTGTTGTGGGATCGGGGGCACCCAGACTTGCCTGCCTGCAGCCCACGGCGTGGCTCCATCGACGGCCTGGTATGACCCAACTTCAACATCAACAACTCAAGACCCGTGAGGGTCCAAGCCTCGCGAGTCGGTCGACACCAAGGCCTCCACAAGGGGCAGTCTCTCCAGGCTGGCTCCCGAGGAGTGGAGATTTCTATGCAAGGCTCACCTCACGAGGTTCGGATGACGTGAGCCATGACGACCAAGGCCAGGCGGGCACCAGTGAGCGTAGTGTGCCAGTTTCCTCTTTCATGCTAAGAAGGCAAGCACAGGCGCGGAGTCCCGAGGAATCAACCAAAGGTTTTCATTATGGTGCAACAAGACAAAGACCAGAGGCTTTTGCATGCGAAGACTACTTTTGTCAGGATAGCATGTACTAGTTGTCTCCCTTTGAATTTGATCATCGTGGGATCCCTTCCTGCCTTCATTTGAGAAGAGGACCAAGGCACCTATAAATAGGACCTAGCCGCCACCATAGAGGGGGGGGGGGAGGATTGTGGAGATCATCCTCACACCCACCATCTAATCGAGTACAAGAACACTCCTCCACCTGAGGTTGTTCTCCCACTATACTAGTTCATCCTCAGCCCCTCGAGGCCAATCCACCACAAAGCAAGAGTAGGGTTATACGCCGCAAGGTGCCCTGAACCTGGGTCAACTGCTGTGTCTCTTTTCCATTCAGTTCGTCGGGCTAGGCTGTGAGATTAGCGAATAGGCTGAATGGGAAGGACGAGTTCTTCACACCCACCCCAGAGTTCGAACCTCTCAAGGGTCTACGGAACCTGAAATTCGACACTCTCGCATCCGATGTAGCATTCTATCGCTCCATTGTTGGTGCACCCCATCAATACATTGATCATTGTATTGCAATCTTGTCCATCCACAAGCTAGATTGATTTCTCTTGCAATGGGGCATGTGCTTTGTGATGAGTTCAATCATGCGGTGATCTATATCCGAGTGACAGAAAGGGACAAGTGATGTATTTATATTGTTTCCATTAAGGGTAAAACGATGGGGTTTATTCATATTGCTTGAATTTACTTTGTCTACATCATGTCATCTTGCTTAAGGCATTACTCCATTCTCTATGAACTTAATACTCTAGATGCATGCTGGATAGTGGTCGATGTGTGGAGTAATAGTAGTAGATGCAGACAAGAGTCAATCTACTTGTCTCGGACGTGATGCCTATATACATGAACACTACCTTGGATATCATCATGATTATTCGCTTTTCTATCAATTGCCCAACAGTAATTTGTTTAACCATCATATGCTATTTTCAGGAGAGAAGCCTCTATTGAAAACTATGGCTCCCGAGTCTATTCTTATCATATATTAAAATCCAAAATACCTTCCACAATCTTATTTACTTTACTTTATTTTGTGTTTTTATTAATCTATCTATCACTCTGAGATTTGGTCCTCTGCCAAGAGATTGACAAACCATTGTTTGCATTGGGTGCAAGTATTTGTTATTTTGTGTGTACGTACTGCTAATGAGGTGTTGCTTGGTTCTCCTACTGGATTGATAACCTTGGTTCTTAACTAAGGGAAATACATATCTCTACTATATTGCATCATCCTCTCCTCTTCGGGGAAATCCCAAAGCAGCTCACAAGTAGCAATTAGTAAGAAGGTGGATCACATATCATTACCACTAGATGCGTACGTCGTGGATCAGAAGAAGAGTTGGGGCGTCGCGTCAGTGGGGTTCGTCTCCTCCTTCTCTGATCTCCCTTGAATAGCTAGTTGCTGGATCCCATGTACAGGTTCGTCGGAGCATCGCAAGTGCACCGCTTCTAACACTATCCGCCCGTGCATGAGGAACACCCTGCCGTGGACTGTTAGGTCTAATCGCAAAGATGTCAACGAGTGGTGGTCAGGCTAGTTGCACCACATGCAAAGCCCTAACGATAAACACCGAAGCGATCAACTGAATATGTATGCCGCACCTCCACTATATATAGGCATCCATCACGGGCTCAACACTCTGGCCTCACACAGATCCTAAAGCCCACAAGTCTACTCGATAACTGAAACTGTCCTAGACGAAGGGGTACCAATCTAGTTGGCCCACAGTCGATGGGCCAAGCTTACAACCCCCCAATCTCACAGTGAAGGACTCTAGAGGCCTCAAACCCAGATGTGAAGAAGATGAACACTACTGAAGACTTGGCATGTACTTCAAGGACTACTCCACATATCAGCATGTTGGCAACGGACCATGTGTAACCCTAGCTACCGCCGATGCCTGAATGAACCGTGGGGTTTAGTCCGTAAAGGGATGAGAGCAATTACCATCCTTAGTGTTTAGAACACAACATACGTTCTCGAGAGGGCCCGAGCTTGGGTAAACATCATGCCCCTTGTCCCCTGTTCACCATTGTTCCTAGATCCATAGCTCAAGAGCCCTACCGAGATCTGCCGGTTTTAGTACCAACATTGGTGGCCCATACTGGTTCCGTTGTGTGGTCAAAAAGAATCGATGGCTCGTCTTCATATCGACAATGACATCGGCTGCAAAGACATATTTGTCCCTGCTCATCTCTTTGCATTCGGCAGTATTGTTATTCATGCCAAGACGATTGGTCATCTCGACCGTGTCGAAAGCGTCATCCCAAACCAAGTCATTACATTTGGGAGCTTAGAGTACACCACCGACTCCCGTGGTGATCTCCCCCTCTCTGGCTAGATGCCAGATCGGTTTCAGAACTCTTAGAGCATCGTGGTCTTGACCTCGGAGCTGATCTTTGATCCAGGCTTCGGGCTAAATCTCGCATCAGGGCCAACTTCGAGTATGGAGCCGACCATTGTCACGTCGGGCCCAACCTTTAGCAAAGATCCGACCGCTAGCGCACCAGATTTGGGCCTCAAGTCAAGTCAGGCCTTGGAACCAACGTTAAACTTCGATCCAATCTCTTCATCAGCAGACCAAGTGTAGTGCCCTCGATGCGGCTATATCTCCCACGTGTCGAAGCACGACTTAGAGGCATAACCGCATTCAAAGCAATGTCGCAAGTGAGGTAATCTTCACACAACCCATGTAATACATAAGGGAAAGAGATACATAGTTGGCATACAATCGCCACATCACACAAATACATGAATAAAGCATTACATCATCCAAATACACTCAATGTCCGACTACGGAACCAAAATAAAAGAAGACTACCCCAAATGCTACACAGATCCCCGATCGTCCCTACTGGGCTCCACTACTGATCAACTGAAACGAAACCACACAATGAAAGAGATCTTCATTGAGCTCCTCCTTGAGCTCGGTTGCGTCACCTGTACGGTCTCATTGGCACCTGCAAGATGGTTTTGGAAGTATCTGTGAGTCACGGGGACTCAGCAATCTCGCACCCTCGCGATCAAGACTATTTAAGCTTATAGGAAGGGTAAAAGGCATGATGTGGAGCTGCAGCAAGCGACTAGCATATATGGTGGCTAACATACGCAAATGAGAGCAAGAAGAGAAGGCAAAGCACATTCGAGAAACTATGATCAAGAAATGATCCTAGAACAACCGACCTCAAGCATAACTCCAACACTGTGCTCAATTCCCAGACTCCGCCGGAAAGAGACCATCATGACTATACACGCGGTTGATGCATTTTAATTAAGATAAGTTTCAGGTTTTCTACAACCGGACATTAACAAATTCCCATCTGCCCATAACCGTGGGCATGGATTTCGAAAGATCAAATCCCTGCAGGGGTGTCCCAACTTAGCCCATCACAAGCTCTCACGGTCAATGAAGGATATTCGTTCTCCCAAGACAATCCGATCAGACTCGGCATCCCGGTTACAAGACATTTCGACAATGGTAAAACAAGACCAGCAACACCGCCCGAATGTGCCGACAAATCCCGATTGGAGCTGCACATATCTCGTTCTCAGGGCACACTCAGATGAGTGCTCCGTACAACTAAAACCAAACCTCGAGTTTCCCCGAGGGGGCGCTGCAAAGGGCTCTAGTTTGGACCAACACTCAGAGGAGCACTGGCCCGGGGGGGGGGGGGTAAATAAAGATGACCCTTGAGTCCGCGCAACCCTAGGGAAAAAGAGGCTAGGTGGCGAATGGTAAAACCAATGTTGGGCATAGCTGGAGGAGTTTTATTCAAGGCAAACTGTCAAGGGGTTCCCATTATAACCCAACCGTGTAAGAAACGCAAAATTAAGGAACATAACACCGGTATGACGGAAACTAGGGCGGCAAGAGTGGAACAAAACACCAGGCATAAGGACGAGCCTTCCACCCTTTACCAAGTATATAGATGCATTAGTTAAATAAGAGATATTGTGATACCCAACAAAATATGCATGTTCCAACATGGAACAAACTCCAATCTTCACCTGCAACTAACAACGCTATAAGAGGGGCTGAGCAAAGCGGTAACATAGCCAAACAATGGTTTGCTAGGACAAGGTGGGTTAGAGGCTTTGCTTAACAATATGGGAGGCATGATAAGAAAGTGGTAGGTATCTCAACATAGGCATAGAAAAAGAGCGAGCATCTAGCAAGCAAAGATAGAAGTGATTTCGAGGATATGGTCATCTTGCCTGCAAAGTTCTCAGAGTTGACTTAATCCTTGTAAGTGTACTCAACAGGCTCCTCGATTACGTACTCGTCTCCCGGCTCTACCCAAGCAAGAAAAACAAGCAAAGGGAGAACAAACAACCACGTGCAATGCTCTAGCAACATGATGCGAAACATGTTATGATATGCGGGATGCGATATGCGATGCATATGCATGATTTGGAAAGGAATGATTGAAGCTGGCCTCAACTTGGAAAACCAAGAGTGCCACTGGAACGGTGAGTTGATTTCGGTTGAAATCGATAAAAAGATCACCGGAATCGGATGCACGGTTTGGAAATGACAAGCAAAACAAATATGGCACCGATCTGCGATAATCAGCACGAGACCACCTGAATGCATCAAGAACGACATGCTACAGCACTCCAACATGACAACAAAATACATGGAAGCGATCCACTCAATATTCTTAACAAAAGATGAACACTGAGATACGGCTAAATCACTCTATAGCGGGCTCAAACAAGCATGGCAAAATTGCAAAAGATAACAAGTTACAGACTTTGTGAAAATAACAAGTCAGGAATTTATCATCAGGAAGCAATGTTTAGAGCATGATAACTACATGCTACAGGAACATATCATTGCAAAGCAAGGCATGGCACGAAGCTACTCGAAGCAAAAAACAAAAGTCCCTTACTGACCATGAGCCAAAAGGGATCAGAAAATACAATTGCAACCACGTGAACATAGCAATTAACGATAACAGATTCAGACTTATTAAAAAACTAGAGCATGCAAAATAGATATCAAGTATGCATGTTTACGAGCTCGATGCACTCACTACGAGGCAAGACATGACACACTAAGCATACACTCAGCAAGTAGACATGGCATAGAAGCTAGACATGGCAAGAACAACAACATAGCATGCATGGATCAACAACAACAAGCTCGGCAAAACTGCTAAACATGTTAACAATCTTCCAGGAACATTTTATAGCATAAGTAGAGCTCGATTGACTCAAGCTAGGGTGCTCCATAATTGCAAACAAATACATGGATGGATAGAGCACCACAATATCTACAAAACATCCATACTGATCATGCTCAAAAGAGGCACATATCACTAGGAAACAACATGAACACATGGCATAAAAATAAGGACAGGGCAGAGACTTAGAATATTTTCAAGTCCTTGAAATCAGCAGCGTTGAGTAAGCTACTTTGCATGCTTGTGCTAGTCACCACGAAGATCACAAAAATACATGGCATACACCCCTGTAAAGATGGCATGGCATACTTCAAAACACATGTAGAGCTCAAGATCGTATCATGCACACATTAATCATGGCAAAAATGACAAAAGTGCAGTTGCTGAAACAGATCTGAAACTAACATCACATAGCCCTCTTCCAACATCATTTCAGGCATCAAGATGAGCTCAAATGAAAATGATGCAATGAGATGAAATGGAGTACTCGTTCAGACGAATATTTTGATATGCTACACGCACGAATCGGAGCCACGATGATGAAGTTATGATGCTTCGAAGTATGCAAAACATAATGTAAAACTAGGGTTTTGGGGCAAAATCAACCGATCCGATCTGATCCAGATCTGGGGCATGCACTGTAGCAGCGGCGGCACCCAAGGTCTCCGGCGAGGTGGTGAGGGCGCAGGGGAGGCCAGAGGCGGCCCGATCTGCCCGGATCCGGACCGGGATGCATGGCGGCGAAGTAGAGGAGGCCGGGCGGCGAGGTAGGCGCTGGCGCGGGGCGGCCCGGTGGTGGCGCGACTCGCTGGCAGCGTGGAGCGCGGCGGTCGGCGGACGGGCGGCGGCAGCGCGGAGGAAGCAGCGCGGGAGCGGGCGTGGATCAGCGGCGGCAGGCGATGGGCTCGCGGGGGCCTGACTTGAGCTTCCCGGGCCGGCGGCGGTGATGTGGGCACGCTACCACGTGGCAGGCGCTGATTGGCACGGCGATTTCGTCCGCTAGGCGGCGGACATTGTCCGGCGATGGCGGGGTAGATTTTTTTAGGGTTTCGAGGGAGAAGACCCGGGATTGAAATGGGGGGGGGGTCTATTTATATAGGTAGAGGGAGCTAGGAAGCTCCAAATGAGGTGCGGCTTTCGGCCACGCGATCGTGATCGAACGACCTAGGTGATGGAGTAGGTTTAGGTGGGTTTTGGGCCACTTTGGAGGGGTGTTGGGCTGCAACACACACGAGGCCTTTTCGGTCCCTCGGTTAACCGTTGGAGCATCAAACGAAGTCCAAATGGCACGAAACTTGACAGGTGGTCTAGTAAACCAAGGCCGCATGAAAAATATCGGTCCAATCCGAAAACGTTTAACACCCGCACACGAAAAGAGGTAGAAAAGGACACCGGATGACATAGGAGCGTCGGATTGCAACAGACAACGGGGAAAATGCTCGGATGCATGAGACGAACATGTATGCAAATGCGATGCACATGATGACTTGATATGAGATGCATGACACACAAGCAAAAGACAAGGCAACAACAACGAATAACTGGAAGACACCTGGCACATCGGTCATGGGGCGTCACACCAAGTGTCAACCCTGGCTAGCCAAGACTCTGAACTTAGGTCAAGTAACCCACGGAGCATATTTCATATCATTTCGGCTTGCAATCAGGCCATGGACACTAAGGATCTCTTGCAACTAAACGAGATTCTAGATCGAATCTAGAATCTGGCAATATCATCCTCAGTCTATGTTGAATCGGAAGTAAAGCCGATGACAGGGAAATTTACGTCCCTCCCACCACCCACCTAGTCGCTACGGTTAAATACTTAACTGACGTACTAAACTATGCTTCGAATAAGGCAATATACATGGATGAATATGTCAATGACGCATCAGGAGCAGCGTTTCCTATAGCCATATCCCATACTAGCAATTGGGATGCACATCTAGTTACGACGTATAAGTAGGCAAACAATATCGTAGGCAAACAAGATTGTAGTACACTTTGTGCTCCAAACTTGAGCCTCATATGCACCGCTCTCACCGGTGACAGAAGCTATAATCTTTGAGCGATTGTTGCACACAGAGTGCAACACAACGCTAATAGTGGTTATTTTTATGGTGAAATCTATGCCACATGTTTAGCAAGGGAGTTGGGTTTTGCACCTTTATCCTATCACCCTATTTTACCCACGTAGTATTTAGACTTTGACGCTATGAAAGGCCATAAGATCCTTATAGATGAACCCGCATAATTTCACATATAAATTGTTGTTTAATCAAGATTCTGTTGTGCACACCTATTTGCCTGCGCCTTCTCTCTTTGATTATTACAACAGGGGAACATATTTTATTCTTGAGATCGAGGCCCGAGCTCATAACGTGGCGGTTGTGGCCGCACGGTAGGCTGAGGCATCCGCACCGAGAGCCTCCATGATGTACCACCCCAACTACTATGCAGGCTACAGACTGATTACCAAGTTAGGCCAAAAGCCTAAGCTAGGGGGGTACGTATTTCCACCGACTTTACATTCGTGTTCACACACTTCATTTGTCGGTGTTCACACTTTTTCATTGTATTATCCATGTTAAATTTATTTTCTCACTTTCTTCTTGTGTTTTTGAAAAACTTTGAGAAAATACAAAAATATTTCCTGGTTCTTTTTGATTTTCTTTATAGAGTACTTAGCTGTAGCACTAAAAAGAGAACCCAAAAAGATTTCCTTGTTCTTCTTTTGCTTGTTGGGAGCTTTCCTGTGTAAATAGTTTTTCTCGTTTTTGCTTTTCCCTTTTATTTACTTGTTCAAGAAAACCAAAAAATCCAAAAATATTTCAATGTGTTTCTCTGAATTTCCTTTCGTTTTATTGAGTCATACCGAGGAGAAGACCACGATGAAAATGTTGAGTGCCTCACATACGTATTATTGTTGATCTAACAAATAGCCCATTTTACCTTGTCTTGTCCCATTGAATAAAATCTTTGCAGATTCCAGCTTAGTCCATGTCACTCTTACACCATTATTATTTTCATATCCTTCAGTCGCGCAAGTGAAAGGAAATAATGACGATATTTGATGAACTGGTCGTGGCAGAGAGAAACGGGTTGGACTCGACTTGTTCTGTTTTTGTAAATATGTTTAACCTAGTATCCATGATTCAGCCCATTATGATTAAACATGTTTGCAATGACAATTAGAGATTATAGTTTCTCATGCCATGCATAAGTATCTAGTAGTGGATAATGATTTATCTTGGATGTCAACATTGCGTTAAAATTATTGTGATGTAGTATGATGATATGGTATCCTCCTCTTAATGTTTGAATGGCTTGACTTGGCACATGTTCATGCATGTAATTGAATCAAAACCAACATAGCCTCTATGATATTTATGTTCATATCCTACTCATGCTAGTGTCCAATGTTACTTATGCATAATGCATGTTCATGACCGTTGTTGCTCTCTAGCTGGCCGCATCTCAACCTATTTGCTAGCCTTCGCGCTGTACTAAGTGGGAATTCTTCTTGTACATCAAAAACCTTAAACCCAAGTGATTCCAGATGAGTCCACCATATCTACGTATATGCAGTATTACCCTGTCGTCCTAAGGAAATTTGCATGTGCCATCTCTAAGAACTTGAAATAAATATCCGTTTTGTGTGCCTGGATCGTTCATGGAGCTATAGAGGTAGTCGGTTTCTTCCATGCTAAGCGCGTTATTCTCAGGTTGGGTGTTTATTCACTCTCCATTGCACGAGAAAAGGGCAGTAATAGGGATTCCCATTCCAAAATAGAAAACAGAAAAAGCTTACAAATAATCACACAAAAACTCCCACGGAGTCATAACCTTTACTTTATTGCTTAGGAACCACCACTAGCATGTTAGGATGGAAGATCTAGATTACTGATGGTCATGAAGTAAAAAAGAAGGGTGCATTTCTCAAAATTTCATCTACCTCTGTTTTAAAATTTTGAGCTATGGCACCTCTGCAAATCACTGCTTCCCTCTGTGAGGGGACTATCTATTTACTTTATGTTGTGTCATCACCTTCTAAAATAAGCGCTAGAACCTGAGAGCACTCCTGTCATGCTGAGGCATGGTGTGTAGCTAATGTTGAGGGAATCATGACTGGATCTTTTCTACCATGAATTACAATGTTTAGTCGCCGCTTGAACTTTGGAGGTGCTCTGCATTTATGTTTTGCGGTCTTAGAAAGGGCTAGCAACATACAGCTATTGTCATATTATATCATGGTTGTTTTCACAAGGTGTTGCTATTTGAGATATCTTATTATTGCTCGCTAGCTGACTATGTCATTGGTATGAGTTAATATAATTTTTAAGAGTTATTTTCGGCATGTCTAGTTATAATGTTGGCTGAAACCTGGGTGCTATTTAAGCTTATTTATGCAAAAAAGAGAAAAAGAGTTCATCAAAATTTTTCTTCTTCAATTTTAGTTTATCAACTGAATTGCTTGAGGACAAGCAAAGGTTTAAGCCTCGGGGAGTTGATACGTCTCCGTCGTATCTAGGTTTCCTCTTGTTTTGGACTCTAATTTGCATGATTTGAATGAAACTAACCCCGGACTGACGCTGTTTTCAGCAGAACTACCATGGTGTTGTTTTTGTACAGATATAGAAGTTCTCGGAACAGAACAAAACTTTCCAAGTGATTTTTATACAATATAGGTGAATTTCTGGAGCCAAGAACCACCGGAGGGGGGGGGTACCTGTGTGGGCACAACCCACCAGGGTGTACCCCCACCAGGCGCGCCCAGGTGGGTTGTTCCCACCTGGTGGCCCCGCAGACCCTGAGACCGACGCTATAAAATCCTACTTTTCTAGAAAAGAATCAAGGAGAAATAATTATCGCGTTCCACGAGACAGAGCCACCATCACCTCCTATTCTTCGATCTTTGTCATCACCAACCCTTCTCCATCACCAATTCCAGGATGCTCCCCACCGGGAGTGAGTTATTCCTTCGTATGCTCCCTGGTCGGTGAGGAGTTGGATGAGATTCATCATGTAATCTAGTTAGTTTTGTTAGGGCTTGATCCCTAGTATCCACTATGTCCTGATATTGATATTGCTATGACTTTGCTATGCTTAATTCTTGTCACTTTGGGCCTGGGTGCCATGATTTCAAATCTGAGCGGTTTATGTTATCACCATTATATCCATGTTCTAGATCCGATCTTGCAAGTTATAGTCACCTACTATGTGTTATGATCCGGCAACCCCGGAGTGACAATAGTCGGGACCACTCCCGGTGATGACCGTAGTTTGAGGAGTTCATATATTCACCGTGTGTTAATGCTTTGTTATGCTTCTATATTAAAAGGAGGCCTTAATATCCCTTCGTTTCTAATTGGACCCCGCTGCCACAGGAGGGTAGGAGAAAAGATGTCATGCAAGTTCTTTCCATGAGCACATATGGCTATTTACGGAATACAAGCCTACATTATATTTATGAACTGGAGCTAGTGCTGTATCGCCCTAGGTTATGAATGTCACATGATGAATATTGTCCAACAAATCATCAATCCAATGCCTACGAATTTCTATTATATTGTTCTTGCTAAGTTACCACTTCTATCATTACTGTTGCACTTGCTACAAAATTACTGCTATCACTATTACCGTTACTATTCCTGCTGGTATTATTATCAAAACTATCATACTACTTTGCTATTGATCACTTTGCTGCAGATAATTAATCTTCAGGTGTGGTTGAATTGACAACTCAACTGCTAATACTTACAAATATTCTTTGGCTCCCCTTTTGTCGAATCTATAAATTTAGGTTGAATACTCTACCCTCGAAAACTATTGTGATCCCCTATACTTGTGGGTTATCATGGCCTTCAGTTCTTCCTCTGCTATCTGAAGCTTGTTGATCACATTTGGGGAAATCAGATTCAACCCGGCCCCGCCGTCAACAAACATCTTTGTGACTTTGAGGTTGTGAATTGTTGGAGAGACCAACAACTGCTAGCACCCTACCATGGTGGTGCAGTCAGGATGGTCCTCTTTGTCGAAGATGATGGGTGTGCGTGACCGTTTGAGCAGCTTCCGAGACTCTGCCGCTGGCTCCATGACATTACTTCATGCGCCCACTGTTTGAGTTGGCGGTGAGAGGAGTGCAAAGATGCACCCCCGTCAATGCACAAGGCGTCAGTGGCCTTCTGGAATTCTTGCTCGATGGTTTCCTCTGCATCCCCTCCATTACGCTCATCATTGCAAACTTCCTTCTCACGGCCCCTAGAGGGTTTTCCATGGTTTCAAAAGGCTTTGCCGGTGCGATTTGCTTCACTGCCTCGGCCGTTGCCGCCAACGCTATTCTGTCCTTTTCCTTGTCATGCTTCTCATACTCAGCCCTCTGCTTCTTGACGAGCTGCTCTACCCGATGACACTCTTGGAGATCATGGCCCTTGGTCTGATGAATCGTGCAATATGCCCCATCGCCTTTCCCAACCTTCTCGGTGGCCGCCGCCTCCCTAAAAAAACAACACGCGGCAACTTCCTTGCCGGGGGCTTCGGCCTTAGCCTTCTTGCTGGTACTAGGTGTGCCCGATCCTTCAACGGTCATCACTGCCTTATCCTTGTGCCTCTTGTTGCGATTCTTGTTCTTTCTCTTCTAACTGGTGGATTCATCGTCATCTTCCGGGTCAATGTCGACACAATCCTCCTCTCCAAGAAGTTTCCTTCCTTCTTCCACGTGAGCACACTTGTCCACTAAGGTGTGAAGCTCCTTCACAGTCTTGGGAAACCACACGTTCATCTTGGAATGTATCCTGTGGTTGTGCACATTGGAATGGAAAGATGCTATCACAGCTACCGGGTATATATCTGGGATATTCTGGTGGACTCTACTGAATCTTTGTAAATACTTCTGTAGAGTCTCTCCTTCTTTCTGCTGTAGAAGCTGCAAATCGCTGGGCCATCCGGGTTCTTGATGGCTGCCCATGAAGGAGCGAATGAACTCATGGCACAGGTCAGTCCATGACGAGATGGAGTTCACTGGCAGATGCTTCAGCCAAGACACCACATTGGACTTGAGCACCAAAGGGAAGTAGTTGGCGAACACCTTCTCATCTCTTCCCCCGACATCTTGAACAAAGATGGTGTAAATGCTCAAGACCTCTGCTGGGTTCATTGTTGGTGTCAAAACCGGCAAATCTCGGGTTGGGGGTCCCGAACTATGCGTCTAAGGCGGATGGTAATAGGAGGCAGGGGACACGATGTTTACCCAGGTTCGGGCCCTCTTGATGGAGGTAAAACCCTACGTCCTTCTTGATTGTTCTTGATGATATGAGTAGTACAAGAGTTGATCTACCACGAGATCAGAGAGGCTAAACCCTAGAAGCTAGCCTATGGTATGGTTGTTGTTGTCCTACGGACTAAACCCTCTGGTTTATATAGACACCGGAGGGGACTAGGGTTACACAGAGTCGGCTACAAGGAAGGAGATCTACATATCCGTATTGCCAAGCTTTCCTTCCACGCCAAGGAGAGTCCCATCCGGACACGGGACAAAGTATTCAATCTTGTATCTTCATAGTCCAACAGTCCGGCCAAAGGATATAATCCGGCTGTCCGGATACCCCCTAATCCAGGACTCCCTTAGTAGCCCCTGAACCAGACTTCAATGACGATGAGTCCGGCGCGCAGATTGTCTTCGGCATTGCAAGGCGGGTTCCTCCTCCGAATACTTCATAAAAGATTTTGAACACGAGGATCGTGTCCGGCTCTGCAAAACAAGTTCCACATACCACCATAGAGAGAATAATATTTCCACAAATCTAATCTGCTGACATACCCCGTAGTGTGGCATCACACCACAGCCAGGTCTTTATTCGAATCGTTTTTCATAACCTATCTCGGCGTGTTTCGCGAGGCGGTTTCCTTGGCACGTCTTGTCGTAGTAGAGATCGTGTCCCCTTATTACGGGATTCCCATCAATACGGATGTGGGTAACCCAACCACACCATCAATTATGGCGTTTGGGTGATAAGCGAGTTTTACCAGGCTAGTGGGGGCGCATACTTTCGCCCGCCCTTGTAAAGGGATAAGGTTTCACCTTTTTCTACCCACGCCTTCCTCCTCCTTGCTCATCCATTCTGGCGCACTCGAGCTCCAGCGCCCAAGTCCACATCCTTCTGCTCAACTCTCTCCAAACATGTCCGGAGCGGGAGGCAAGTGGATGGTCTCCTACGTCACGGAGGGACACATCAAAAAACTACGTGGGGCGGGATACTTAGCCGCGGATATCGCGCACCGGCTGCCAGCCGCGGGGCAGATCGTCCCTACCCTGAAACCTTACGAAAGGGTGGTGTTCCTCCCCCACTTCGTCCGTGGACTGGGGTTTCCCCTCCATCCATTCGTCCGCGGCCTTATGTTCTATTATGGGTTGGACTTTCATGATCTGGCCCCGAATTTCATCCTCAACATCTCGGCGTTCATCATCGTGTGCGAGGCTTTCCTCCGCATTCGGCCCCACTTCGGCCTGTGGCTGAAGACCTTCAATATTAAGCCAAAGGTAGTAGGCGGCCAACAAGCGGAATGCGGCGGAGCTATGGTGGGCAAAATTCCCAACGTTACATGGCCCGAGGGCTCCTTCGTGGAGACCATAAACGGGTGGCTATCGGGGTGGTTCTACATCACCGAGCAGCGCGACACCAACTGGGTGGCGGCCCCCGAGTTTCGATCCGGAATCCCCACGAGGCTCACTTCCTGGAAGGAGAAGGGCCTGTCCTAAGGCTCATCAGTGGAGCTGGAGGGACTCCAGAAGTGTATCCGGAACATGATAAGCAAGAAACTTAAACTTGTCAACATAGTCTAGGTCACGCGCTTCCGCCGGGTCCTCCCGTGTCAACAACAGGCTTTCAACTTATGGGAGTTCGACCCGGCCCAGCACCAGACTCTACGCGAGCTCTTCGACACAACGCATAAGCATGTCTGGAAGGTGTTGTTCAAGGGCGCCGAGGTCCCTCCTTCTCTTACCGAGGACCACGGGCTAAGCGTGAAGCGCCTTGCGAATCCGGTAAGTTCTATACATTTGGTAGGGTATTTATTTCCCATAGCTTAACCATGTGTGGGGTCTGAGCTCCCATGCCTTTGACAGGACTAGGTGGAGACATCAAAGCAGATTAACTGTCCGGCCCCTCTGCCCGAAGACCCTGCAGACGCTCTCCTGACGGAGATGCGGACTCTGGCTCCTAATGAGGTGCCGGAGAAGACCAAGAAGAAGGCCACGGGAGCCCGAAAGAGTTTCCGGCGCTAGGTGGTATCAGACTCATCGTCCGATAACTCTGAGACGCAATCCTCCCGTGAAAACGAGGAGGAGGAAGATGAAGATTCTCCCCCTCCCGCCGGGGGAGACAAGAAAAGGAAGGCCGCCCCAACCGGGGAGGCCGAAGGGTCCAAGAATGGAAGGACTCTCCTTCCGGACTGTTCCACCACCGCCGCCGACAGCGAAGACGAGTGGTTACTCAGGGCCAAGCCCCTGGCTAAGTCGTAAGTATTTGGATACCAGAGTAACTCATAGCATACTTTTGTTGCACTGCTTCTCCTAACGTCGAATATGATTATGCAGTCCTCCTCGAGCCCGTATCGACGTATCCTCGTCGGACGGTTCATTGGACTCATCGGATATGAATAGTGGTACAGTTCCAGCCGCCTCCTCTCCTCGCCCTCCGGACGATGTAAAGGTACTGTCTCAAGGGGCACCCAGCAGGGGGGAGATAGTCCCGGAGGCGCCTCAAGGCGAACTTCCGGACTCCAGGCGCGATGGGAGCAAGTCTCCCAAGGGCTCCAAGTTCGGCCCCCAGCCGAACGCCGCACCGGAACCTCTAGTGGTTCCGGACTCCGGCAGGCGGCCCCCTTCCAAGAGGGACAAGCTGCTCGTGCCGGTGACCTCTGTCCATCCAGAGGCACCGGACAACCTGCCGGGAGGGCTTCGCGGCGCTTCCATCGATGAAGAGCACCGCACTATTATGAGTGTTGTGATCAAGAAGGTTCAGTCCACCAAGAGCGGACTGACTGAAGCCTGTGCCAACCTTCTAACAGGATTTGAGGTAAGTATTTAAAATATAGGAAAATATTACCGCATAGACAGTAGCCCTGATGCTCTATTTGGTGTTCACAAAGAAAAGCCAAATAGAGGATCAAATAATATCTGCAGGAGTCTAATATAAGTATTTCTATATGTGTATGCAGGCTTCGCTGCTGACCTCTGCTGCACTGACTGCGGAGGTCGCTGCACTAAAGCAGAACCTCGAGCGGTCCGAGAATGAGCTCGGTCTTGCCAAGAGGCGGCTCGAGGAGAACAAAGGTAAGTAATGCCTTGTCTATATATATATATATAAAGATGCGGTTGCAAAATGATAGGATCATCATGGATGTGCCAGGGGCCACGAACGAAGTGGCGACCCTGAAGCAAGCGCTGTCCGAGGCCGAAAACAAAGCGGCCAAGGAGCGCACCGAGCGGGAAAAACAAGAGGCACGGGTGGGCGTGGTGCAGCAAGAGCTCCAGGCTCATGAAGAAGCACGAGGCTTTGGAGCTTGACTCGAAGATGCGAGAGTCCGAGCTATCCGCGGCCCTCAAGAGTATAAAGCATGCCAAGGCTGAAGCCCAAAAGGCCCTCCAGGAAACTGAGGCGATGAGGAAGATAGCGGTGGGTAAGGCATTCAATATGCAAAGCAAGCATGTGAAAGTAAATTACATGTTACTTACCCGAGTTCGGAGCTCTCCAGGAGCATTCAGAGATTTGCCCCGCAGCTTGTCGGATGCCGTGAAGTATTACCAGGCCGAGGAAGGAAGATCGATGGAGAATTTGTTCTAGTCTCAGTATACTGGGACCGAACACCCGATGCCTGTGAGCGACCAGCTGAAGCAACTGGTCGAGCTGCACAAGGCGACCGAATAGGCCATGAGGGGCCTTATAGTCCGGATGTGGCCTGGCGACTCCCTTCCCAACAGCTACTTCGGCCTGGTGAGGCGGCTTGTGGATGCCTGCCTACGGCTGGAAGTCATAAAGCGATCCGTCTGCATCGAAGGTGCACGCCGGGCTTTTGCTCATGCGAAGGTGCACTAGGCGAAGATGGACGCCGAGAAGCTGGTGAAGGAGGGGCCACCGCAGGTCAAGGAGCATCACCACCCCGAAATGTATTATGAGGGTGTCCTGAAGGTTTCCCGTCTTGTGGCGGACGAGTGTGCGAAGGATGTAATTTTTGAATTAACTTGCTCGTGTGATCCTGTATTATGAAAACTTGTTCATATGCGCTATGCAATGCTTGTTTGAATTTAAAATATTACCTTCTGTGCGGCTGTTTATTAAATCTGAGAGATGGCTAGTCGTTGGCTTCTGCCCCCATGCCACGAGTGCTGGGGTGTTCGGGATTAATCTGAGCACTCTTTTTCCCATTGTTGGGTCCTTCGAGGGAGGCGCTCAGCACAACGAACAAGGCAATCGGACTATAATGCTTTATCACTCTCAGTTAGCCATAGAAGTCTACAATTGTAAATTTTGGCGAAGCCCCTAGTATTCGGAAGGCCGAATTCGGGGCGCTATACACGCCTTAAGCCGGACAAAGCCGACTCCTCGCTCTAAGCGGCATAAGTCTTTAGGGACTCGAGACCTCTCAAACAGCGACCAGCTCTCGCCTTATCATGACAGTCAGTTTTAGCTTTCTCTACTGAGGTGCTTGCCTAGATGAACCGGGGCACAATCGCAGTAGTTCTCCCAGTGATACCTTAGCCGATATAGCGGAATGTAAGGTACCAAAACATGGGAGCCGGGCAAACCCAACTATTGACCCAAGACATGATTCGGAGCTGATGCATATAATACTATAAGTTCGGGGTGCCGCACTGGTGAAAGTGTTCGGACTTCTCACGCCGTATTATGGGGTACGCTTAAGCCCCTGGCGTATTGGCCGTACCAGAGTGTACGGGTGCTGAATGTCATGAATGAACATATATATATATATAAGAATAGAGAATGCAGTAATAGTCTAGTGCTATGCATTGTTTATTCAAAAAGGTACGTCGAAGTAGGATGATACAAGTAGTGCGATAAGCAAAAAGTAGGACTATTTGACATGTCCCCTCCAAGGGCAAGCTGAGGAATGGTATTTAAAGCAAGTATTTCACTCGTTATCAGATACCACCTAGGAGTTCCATGGTGCGACGTAGCTTTCTGCCTCCTTGGTTGCTGTATCGTGTGTCCGGCAATCGTACTGCCGGACGGGGTTTCCGGAGAGTAAATTCCTGAAATAGAGAAAAGAATAACAAAGCGGAAGCCCGTAGTGCGGTTGAGCCGTGTTTTGGGGCGTGCCGTACTCGTGCCCCCCACCTATGCCCATGGTATTTTTAGTGCGTAATTATGTACGCGTGGCATGGATTTCGCCGTTTGGCTAGGACTGGGGTGGGGGCCGCATTGCTATGCGAGCTCGGAACGTGCCAGGAGGTCTTGTTGCAGATTACTCCGGGCACGCTTGACGGTGTCCGGGTGTTTAATCACCGAACTGGTGGATTGCCTGAAGAGGCTGCTTTGTGCTTCTGCTGCGAGGGCCGCAGTGTGCTCCTCCGTGCGGACAGAGTGCTCTGTGTTTCCATTGATAGTGATGACCCCCCGAGGTCCTGGCATCTTGAGCTTGAGGTAAGCATAATGCGGTACCGCATTGAATCTCGCGAATGCGGTTCGCCCGAGCAATGCATGATAGCCACTGCGGAACGGGACTATATCGAAGATTAACTCCTCACTTCGGAAGTTATCCGGGGATCCGAAGACCACTTCCAGTGTGACTGAGCATGTGCAATGGGCCTCTACACCTGGTATGACGCCTTTGAAGGTCATTTTTGTGGGTTTGATCCTTGAGGGGTCTATGCCCATTTTGCGCACTGTGTCCTAATAAAGCAAGTTTAGGCTGCTGCCGCCGTCCATAAGGACTCGAGTGAGGTGAAATCCGCCAATGATTGGGTCTAGGACCAGTGTGGCGAATCCGCCATGACGGATACTAGTGGGATGGTCCCTGGGATCGAAGATGATCAGACAGGAGGACCATGGGTTGAACTTTGGGGCGACTGGCTCCAACGCGTATACATCCCTTAACGCACGCTTCCGCTCCCTCTTGGGGATGTGGGTTGCGTATATCATGTTCACCGTCCGCACTTGTGGGGGGAACCTCTTCTGTCCTCCGGTGTTCAGCGGCCGTGGCTCCTCCTCGTCATCGCTATGTGACCCCTTATCTTTGATTTCGGCATTTAACTTGCCGGCCTGCTTGAACACCCAACATTCCCTGTTGGTGTGGTTGGCTGGCTTGCCGGGGGTGCCGTGTATTTGACACAAGCGATCGAGTATACGGTCCAAACTGGACGGGCCCGGGGTGCTTCTTTTGAATGGCTTTTTCCGCTGACCGGGTTTAGAGCCTCTGAATCCGGCATTGACTGCCGTATCCTCGGTATTGTCACTGTTGATGCGGTGCTTGTGTTTGTTGTGACGTGACCTGCCATTGCCATCCTTGGTATCTGAAGTACCATGGTTCTTTGATATATTATTGCTGCGAGCCAGCCAGCTGTCCTCTCCCACGCAAAAGCGGGTCATGAGTGTCGTGAGGGCTGCCATAGATTTTGGCTTTTCCTGGCCACGGTGCCGGGCGAGCCACTCGCCGCGGATGTTGTGCTTAAAAGCTGCTAAGGCCTCTGCATCCGGACAGTTGATGATTTGATTTTTCTTTGTCAGGAACCGTGTTCAGAATTGCTGGCCAATTCCTCTGGCTGCTGAATTATGTGGCTCAAGTCATCGGCATCTGGTGGTCGCACATAAGTGCCCTGGAAGTTGTCGAGGAATGCAGCTTCCAGATCTTCCCAACGGCCAATGGATTCTGCTGGTAGGCTGTTGAGCCAATGCCGAGCTAGTCCTTTGAGCTTGACTGGGAGGTATTTGATGGCGTGTAGATCGTCACCGCGGGCCATGTGGATGTGCAGGAGGAAGTCCTCGATCCATACCACAGGATCTGTTGTGCCGTCGTATGATTCGGTATTTACGGGTTTGAAACCCTCTGGGATTTGGTGATCCATTAGTTCGTCTATGAAGCATAGGGGGTGTGCGGCGCCTCTGTACTGGGCTATGTCGCGACGCAGCTCAAATGAGTCTTGTCCGCTGTGTTCGGCCCGGCCGGATTTACTTTTACTGTATCCGGCGTGACGGTTATCATCTCGCGTAGTGGCGCGCCCTCGTGATCCGTAGATCTTTCTTGCGTGTTTTGCTTTGTCCTCCAATACGTCTCGCAGGTCTAGCATGTTTCCCCGTGCCTTGGCATTTTTATTTGAGTGGCGTCGGGGTGCGGGCTGAGCTTTTGGCTGAAATGCCTTTCTGTCGCGACCACGAGGTGGCCGATCAGCCGCGTCATACACTGGAGATGTAGGTTTTAATGCTTCCACCTCCAGTAGGGGTAGCAACCTGCGCTTTGGGTAACTCTTGGAGGGGCGTTCGAGTTCATATTCCTCGGCCGCAAGGACTTCAGTTCATCTGTCAGCTAGCAAATCTTGATCAGCTTGAAGCTGTTGTTGCTTTTTCTTAAGGCTATTTGCCGTGGCTATAAGCCGGCGCTTGAAGCGCTCTTACTCGATGGGATCCTCAGGCACGGCAAATTCGTCATCGCCGAGGCTTGCCTCGTCTTCGGATGGAGGCATGTAATTATCATCCTCTGCCTCTCCATCTGCCACTCTCTCAGGAGGGCTGGCTTCTCCATCCTCCTGCTCTAAATCTTGCTGGAGGGGATTATTGTCATCTTCGGCACTGTCCAGAGTGCTATTATCTCCTATGCCGATATCACCGCTTTTGCTTTGGCGAGACTTAGAGAAGCACCGCTGACGTCGGTGCTTGGGTTGCTTCTTGGAGGGGTCATCCTCCGTTGTCCCGTCGTCATTGCCTTCTTTGGGTGTGTCCACCATGTATATATCATATGATGAGGTGGCCGTCCAGTGCCCTGTGGGCAGTGGTTCCTATTTGTCTCCCGCATTGTCGTCCATACCGTCGATGTCTTCGGAGTTGAAGTCGAGCGTGTCGGTCAAATCGTCGACAGTGGCTACTAAGTGGGTGGTGGGTGGGCGGTGAATTTCTTCATCATCCGCATCCTAATCCTGGCGGACATAGTTCGGCCAGGACTCTCCTGTCAAGGAGAGAGACCTTAATGAGTTCAGTATGTCGTCGAAGGGCGAGTGCTGAAAGATATCCGCGTAGGTGAACTCCATCATCGGCGCCCAGTCGGATTCGATAGGCACAGGCGCAGGCGGTTCGGAGTCCATGGCCGAGGAAGAATCCGGCAGTTCAGCATCACGGCTCCCGTGAAGGGTAAGGTCGATACTCGGCTCGATCGCCGCTGAGGATGCCACCTCCGTGACGGGGTCTATCCACCCGTCCATGGATGGTGCAATTGGCTCCGAATTGAGGGTCGGAGCGGTTGCCGGTGCGATCTCCTGAACACTGTTCGATGGTAGAGCTAAATCATGCTCATCGTGACCGTGGGGCGCACTCGGCAGGGGCTCGAATCCGTCAAAGATCAAGTCTCCGCGGATATCGGCCGTGTAGTTTAAGCTTCCAAACCTGACCTGGTGGCCAGGTGCGTAACTCTTGATCTGCTCCAGATGGCCAAGCGAGTTGGCCCGCAGTGCGAAGCCGCCGAATACAAAGATCTGTCCGGGGAGAAAGGTCTCACCCTGGACTGCATCGCTATCGATGTTGAAGGAGCCATCAAGCCTAATGATGACGACATAGAGGAACTCTCAATGAAAGCACCAATGTTGGTGTCAAAACCGGCGGATCTCAGGTAGGGGGTCCCGAACTGTGCGTCTAAGGCGAATGGTAACAGGAGGCAGGGGACACGATGTTTACCCAGTTTTGGGGCCCTCTTGATGGAGGTAAAACCCTACATCCTGCTTGATTGTTCTTGATGATATGAGTAGTACAAGAGTTGATCTACCACCAGATCAGAGAGGCTAAACCCTAGAAGCTAGCCTATGGTATGATTGTTCTTGTCCTATGGACTAAACCCTCCGGTTTATATAGACACCGGAGGGGGCTAGGGTTACACAGAGTCGGTTACAAGGAAGGAGATCTACATATCCGTATTGCCAAGCTTGCCTACCACGCCAAGGAGAGTCCCATCCGGACACGGGACGAAGTCTTCAATTTTGTATCTTCATAGTCCAATAGTCTGGACAAAGGATATAATCCGGCTGTCCGGATACCCCCTAATCCAGGACTCCCTCATTCATCCTCCCGTCATATTTCTCGGGTATCTCTGGCTTGAACATGCGAGCGGATTTGCCGTAGCTCACGAGTAAAGGCAGGCCACCCAACCTCGAAAGGCAGGCACCCGTCATCCTCGAGCACATGCTCGTCAACGCCGGGGCCATCGCACCCATTGGTCTGATGGTGGTCATCGTGGCGCTGTTCGATGATGACACATGCACATCCTCTCCGCCGGTCCTCCGGGGCTTGCCATTGGCCTGAACGTGCTTGAGTGTCGAAAGAGTCCATTGAGACGTCATCAGGTTCTTGATTTCGCGGCTCCCGCTCTGGTTGCCTTGGTGGTGACTACATAGTGGGGGTGCCACCTTCCGTACGGCCAGCGGCACAGGCTGTCATCGTCGCTTGGGGAGGTCGTGGCGGGCCAGCCTGCCGTGAGCCCCCAGCCTCGACGAAGCCAATCAAACTTTGGATGGTGGCTCTTCACTCATCCATCTGATCGGCCGCCGGTGGGAACCTCAATAGCAGCTGGGCCCACACCATGGCCTCCATAGCGGTGCTTGGCATCCGTGATGATGACGTAGATGGCGCTGTCGCCCAACTTCTGATGGTGCCGACGGCGGTTGCGACGGGCCCTCGCTGTTGTGAACCAGCTGCCTGGATGGCATGGTGATGCGGCGAAGGTGCTTGAGGGCTAGTGGCTACATTGGGCACATCAACGGGGTTAACCCGCTCCAGGGGAGGCGCGCGCCCTGCGGCCGTGCCTGTGATGGGGGCGGCCAGAGGGTGGTGGTTCGCCCCAGACCGAGTGCCACCGTTGTGGCTTTGCCTTTCAGCGAGGAGAAGAGGTATGGACGGAACAACCCCTTCGTTCGTACCTCATGGAGCATGGCCACTGGGATGTTGTTGATGCTGCTCTCCTCCGGTGCATCCTGCTCCTGCTTCGGCCACGGGGGAGGTAGTTACAACGCAGCCTGCGTCGACCACGTCCCCCGCGGCGCCCGCATCCTCCTGAGCCCCCGCGCCCTCCGTGGTGTCTTAGGCCGCGGGCGGTGGAGCCTTCGAGGTGGATGGGTTAGCTGCGGCAGCGGGCTTCTTCTTGGGCGCAATAGTCGATGGAGCCGTTGACCATGAAAATGACGATGAAGACAATGCAGTTCCGATGCCTTTGGGTTCGCGTAAGTGATCCCCCTACCTAGCGTGCCAAAGATGTCACGGGAAACCACGGCCACCTATGGGACCCAGAGTGCCTTTCTGGTTCGGCGGGGGGATGGCATGTTGCACAAAGAGCGGAAAAGCATGGAACAGTACGACAGAGATCACACGGGCAATTTTACCCAGGTTCGGGCCGCCGTGAGGTGTAAAACCCTACTCCTACTTTGGTGGATTGATGGTGGGAAAATGGTGGTGAACGTAGCTCACTCGCCCGGCAGGGTCACCTTGGGGTGAGAGCGGCCACACGCGTATGAGTATGTGGAGGTCTAAATCATCCAACCCCTTCTACGTTTGCCTTGGGCCTCCTTTTATAGATAGAAGGTTTCACTAAAGTGGCTAATAAGTGACTATGCACTGATTAGATAGCAAACAGTGCTATCATACCTAACTCTGTAGGCTGACAGAGCGCATTAAATGTGCCACTCAACGTCACATCACAGCTTGCCTGGCAGGGGTTGCAGGGCTATTTTGCCTGCTTTGCACCTGCTTGCTCGACACGTCGTAGGGCAGGTGTCACTTTTAGGCGTTTTATGTAGAAAGTGGCTACCATGTGGTGAATAACAGCCACTTAGTCACCTTGGAGCTTTACACCGCATTAATTGACCACTTGAGTCATGATGAGGTGGTGCGGTGGGGTGGTTCTGCCTCTGTAAGCCCCGGCAGGCCTGCTGGGACAACCAGAAGGCTTGCTTCCGGGGGAAACCCCATCTTTGCCGGGCTCGCCTTCTCGGCATGGGAGGCTTTTCCCTTAACAATGTCTTTCCTCTCTTGCTAGTCTTGGTCTTATGGACCCGCATGTTGGATCCTTCAAAGGGCTGGTCCCTTATGCTCCAATCTGATCTTGGAGTTGTAGTCTTCTTCTCGTGCATGTGCATAGTCTAGGCAACAGACCCAGGGTTTGTTGCACCAACACGGTGGCGGGGGCATCTTGCAGTGGGAAGCGACTCCTCTGCCATGCTCTGTGTGTCGTCGGGCCACTGACCGATGATGACGGTGATGATGGCGTCTTGAACCGTTGTTGGCGTACTCCTCTTCATTGGCCCTAGCTTCAAGGAAGGCCAGAATGTTCTGGACTTCGGTCTCTAGGAGCGAGTCAACTGGCGGGAGGAGGCGATTGGCATTGATGCAAGGAAGCTATCGACAACGGCGATCCATGCCACTGAGGGGGGCACTGGCACCAGCGCGGGGACAGGCGCTAGCAATGGCGCGGCAGAGACATTCGTGTGCACGAGAACTAACACGGGCAGGCGTGTGCGCTAGCAGGTCCATGGGCACTGACACGGGCACATGCATCAGTGCACACGCACGCGCATGCGCTGGTAGGTGCACGGGCGCGTGAAAGTCAACATGTACCTCATGGACCCCATGGCATCAAGCTCGGTGACAATGTGTGTCTCCCAGCCCATCAGTGCCACAGGGATATCCACTGGCACAACGTCTTCCCTCAAGGCCAGTTCAAGCTCGTCCCAAAGCACCTTATGTTCTTGAGACTCCGGTTGGGTGTCTTCCTTAGGAAACTAGAAGACTAAGGGCAGAACATAATGATGCGGCATGGCGTACTGTTAGGTCAGGCTGGTTGGAGGTAGATGACAGGAGAATTGGAGATGAAGAGAGAAGATTTTAGCGATACCGGGTAGTGCGGCAGTGATTTTAACCTGCGCCGCCAGCGCCATTAAATGTGGGGGTAGTTGGGACGAAGGTGGGCAGCAGAGCCTGGTCAAAGGGCTCACCTCCTGGTGAGCCCGCGCAGCGGCCTGCATGCACGCCTCCCAGTCAGCCGGCGTAGCGGTCTGCTCGCACGCCTCCCGTCGACTCACACGCTTCCTAGGACAACACTTGCTGATGAGAAGCGGGACTCGTGGCAGCATGTAAATGTCCACGGTTCAAATAGTGAAAGCGTTCGCGTTAACGTGACAGGTCTTTGTTCCAAAATACCTTAGCTCTTCATTTGTGCAACTTCTCATAAGCACCTTGTCTCAAATTGAACAAAAAAATTACAACACCATATTTGTGCTATATCAAGAGACCATGCTCAGTTTCACGAATTTCAGGTCACTTTTGGATTTTCTGAAATTTAAAATCCAGGATTCGAAACAATATCATAACTTGCATCATGCAATAAATTTTCAGGCGATACATCTTTACTGTTGTAGAACTAACCTATTAACCTAGTGTCGAGTGCCACTTTCTATTTTTTGCTTTTTTTTTTCAGAAAATCAGTACCAAACAGAGTCCAAATGCTACGAAACTTTTTGGAAAAAAATCTAGACCAGAAGGGACCCTAGAAGCTTCGGGAGAAGGCTTCAAGTGCCATGAGGCAGCGACAAGCCTGTCAGGCGTGCCCAAGAGGGGCGTGCCCCCAGGCTTGTGGGCCCCTCGTGGAACATCCTGACCTCATTCCAGCTCTATAAATTACCAAATTTTCCTCATACATCAGAGAGCCACCCCAAATACCTCACCGCTACAAGTTTCTCTTCTTTAGAGATCCCATCTAGATTTGTTTTCTGGTACTCTGCCGGAGGGTGAATCAATCATGGAGGGCCTTTACATCAACCTTGCTACCCTTCCGATGATGTGTGAGTAGTTTACCATAGACCAATTGGTTTGTAGCTAGTAGCTAGATGGCTTCTTCCCTCTCTTTCATCTTCAATAGAGTGTTCTCCTCAATGTTCTTTGAGATCTATTTGATGTAATCCTTTTTTGCGGTTTGTTTGTTGGGATCCGATGAATTGTGGGTTTATGATCAGATTATCCATTAATATTACTTGAGTCTTCTCTGAACTCTTTTATGCACGACTGTTATTGCTTTGTATTTCTCTCTGATCTATCGGTTTGGTTTGGCCAACTAGATTGATTTATCATGGAATGTGAGAGGTGCTTTGTGATGGGTTTGATCTTGCATTGGTGAATCCTAGTGAAAGAAAGGGACATGACACGTACTTTGTATAATTGCCATTAAGGATAAAAGGATGGAATTTATTCATATTAAATTGCTTTACCTTGTCTACATCATGTCATCTTGCTTAAGGCGTTACTCTATTCTATATGAACTTAATACTCTAGATGCATGATGGAGTAGTCGATGTGTGGATTAATAGTAGTAGATGTAGGTGATTTGGTCTAGTTGAGCATTGCCTTGGATATCTTCAAAACTACACGCTTTTCTATCAATTTTCCCAATAGTAATTTGTTTACCCACAATATTTTATGTTCAAGAGATAAGCCTCTAGTGAAAACTATAGTACCTGGCTCTATTTTAATCAAATATTTGAATCTAGGAATACCTTGCTGCAATTTATTTACTTTTATTTACTTTTTTGTTTTTGTTTATCTATCTATCACTACAAGATTTGATCCTAGGAATTAACCGCCAAGGGATTGACAACCCCTTATTTGCGTTGGGTGCAAGTATTTGTTATTTTGTGTGTAGGTGTTGTTAACGAGGTGTAATACGTCTCCAACATATCTATAATTTTTATTGCTCAAGGCTATTATATTATCGATCTTGGATGTTTTATATACATTTACAAGCAACTTTATATCACTTATTCGGACTAACCTATTAACTAAGTGCCTAGTGCCAATTGCTGTTTTTTGATTGTTTTTTACTTTGCAGAATATCAGTACCAAACGAATTCTAAATGGCATGAAACTTTTTGAATATTTTTTCTTGCCATAAGAAACCTTGGAAGCTTCAGGGAGGGAACCAGAAGCCGAAGGAATGACCCAATAAGCGCCAGGGCACGCCAGGGGCCTCTTAATAAAATATGCATTTTTATTTTTATGTCGTCTCCATCTTCTCTTCTAAAGCACCAACTAGGGAGCAATATTTTCATACTTGTGTATTGTATGTAGTTAATATTTGAGTGTGTTTCATGAATGGATCAATGGTTGGGCATAATGGGCTAGGGATAACTTTCTTTAGAATTCATATTTTGAATGACATTGTTGCTTGTTGATATGCTTGAGTGTTGACGTCTTCATGTAAAATTATAGACTATTGCTTTGAACCATTTAAGTCCAAATGTCCATTCTACCAAAAAAGAATATATGATGAATATGTTAGGTAGCATTCCACGTCAAAAAATCTGTTTTTATCATTTACCTACTCGAGGATGAGCAGGAAATAAGCTTGGCGATGTTTGATTGTACCATGCTATTACATTATCAACCTTGGATGTTTTATATTCATTTAGAAGCAAGTTAATATCATTTTTTGGGGCTAAGCTATTAACCTAGTGCTCGATGGCAGTTGTTTTTTTGCTTGTTTTTGACTTTGCAAAATATATGTACCAAACGAAGTCCAAATGCCATGAACCTTATTTGAGATTTTTTCTAGAAACAAGAGACCCTAGAAGCTTTTGGAGGGAACCAGATAACAAATGAGTGGCCAACTAAGCACCAGGGCACCAGGGGCTTCTGGCGCCCAGGTGGGTAGTGCGGCCCACAAGCCTCTGTTTGACCTACCTCCGCCTCTATAAATACTCTAAAATCCCAAAACCTACTAGGGAGTCCACGAACTTTTTTCCGCCTCCGCAAGTTTCAGAACCATGAGATCCAATCTAGAGGCCTTTTCCGGCACTCTTCCTAAGGGGGAAATGATCACGGAGGGGTTCTTGATCATCCTTCCTGCCCCTCCGATGACATGTGAGTAGTTTACCATGGACCTATGGCTCCATTGTTAGTAGCTATATGGATTCTTCTCTCTTTTTGATCTTCAATACAATGTCATCCTCAGTGTTCTAGGAGATCTATTTGATGTAATGACTTTTTGAGGTGTGTTTGTTGGGATCCATTAAAATGTGAGTTTATGACCAGATCTATCCATGAATATTATTTTAGTTTTCTCTGAACTCTTTTATGCATGATTATTATAGCCTCGTTTCTCTTCTCCGGTTTATTGGTTTGGTTCGGCCAATTAGATTGATTTATCTTGCCATGGGAAGGGGTGCTTTGTGATGGGTTCGATCTTGCGGTGCTCAATCTCAGTGATAGAAAGAGACATGGCACGCATCTATCGTTTCTATTAAGGGTAAAAAGATGGAATTTATTTCATCCGTGAGTTTATCTTGTCTATATCATGTCATCTTGCTTAAGGCGTTACTGCGTTCTTTCATGAACTTAATACACTAGATGCATGTTGGAAAGCGGTTCATGTGTGGAGTAATAGTAGTACATCTAGCATCATTTCAGTCTACTTGTCTCGGATGTGATGCCTATATACATGATCATTTCCTGGGATATCGTCATAATTATTTTATTTTCTGTCAATTGCCCAACAGTAAGTTATCTACCCACCATATGCTATTTTCATGAGAGAAGCCTCTAGTGAAAACAATGGCCCCTGGTCTATTTTCTATTATATATTAAAACCGAAAATACCTTCCTGCAAATTTTTTTATTAATTTTATTTTGTATTTTTGTCAGATCTATCTATCGAAAACTCTAGCTTGTAATCTTGCTTGTAACGCTGGAGGGATTGACATTAGGTTTCAAGTATTTGTTGTTTGTGTGTAGCTGTTGTTTACATAGTGTTGCTTGGTTCTCCTACTAGATTGATAACCTTGGATTCATAACTTTGGGAAATACTTATCTCTACTGTACTGCATCATCCTCTCCTCTTAAGGGAAATCCCAACGCAGCTCATAAGTAGCGAGGTGTTGCGTGATTCTCCAACTAGATTAATAACCTTGGTTCTTAACGAAGGAAAATATGTATCTCTACTGTACTACATCATACTCTCCTCTTGAGGAAATCCCAATGCAGCTCACAATTAGCATGATCATATAGGAGCATCTTCAAAATATCAGTCAAATGAGTACGCAAAAAGACTGGCCTAAGTAGTTCAACAAAGCGTGCAAATTCTTCCTCATCCTTATTTTTAGGTGGCTTACTAGGAAAAGGCATGGGTTTCTGAACCCATGGTTCACTTTGTTTATCATGTTTTCTAGCAATGAAATCTCTCTTATCATATCTTTTATTTTTAGGAGGTGGGTTATCAGGTTCATCATCATTGTCTGGTTGAGCATCGGCATTAAATTCATTATCATTATATATTATCACTTCGTGAATGTTCATTACAAAATTGTGTCTCGACATCAGAAATAGAAATATCATTACTATTCTTAGAAGTTTTTTCTACCTCAGGTTCACTAGAAGCATGGAAAGATATATCATTTTTTTTCTCTTTGTTCTTAGAAGAACTAGGTGCATCATTATTAGTTCTTTGAGAATCTTTCTCAATTTTTACAGGATGACCTTCAGGATAAACTGGCTTGTGAGTCATTCTACATCCTCTAGTCATTTCTCTGACAACATGATCTTTCCTTTTATTATTCATCTCACTGAGAAAATCATTTTGTGACTCAGCAACTTGTTCTAACTGAATATGGACCATGGATGCATGCTTACCTAGACCTTTAACATCATTAGCAATTTTAAACATCAAGTCACTCAAGTGATCAATCATGAAAGCTATACGCTTCAATTGCTTGCTAAGACACATATTAAAGTGTTCTTGCTTAACAATGTAATTGTCAAATTCATCCTAGCATTGGCAAGTAGATTTATTATAAGGAATATCACCTTCCTCAAATATTATAAGAGAATTTACCTCCACTACATGTGCCGGGGTATCTAGTCCATGTATTTATACAATAGGTGGTAAATTCCAAACATCTTCAGCTTTAATACCCTTTTCTTTCATATATTTGTTTGTGTCTTGCATATCTCCAGGATTGAGAAATAGAATACCACTTGCTTAATAGAATACCACGTGCTTCAGGAAGTGTCCAATCATTATCATTCCTCAATATATTATTAAATAGTTCTCCAGCTTGCTTAATAGTTTGTTCCCTGAAAACATAGCCAGCATAACTATCTAGGTAGTCCCTAGAACCATCAGTTAGTCCATTGTAAAAGATATCAAGCATTACATTTTTCTTAAGAGGATGATCCAGCAACTCTCTAAGTAACTAAAGAATTCGTCCCCCAAGCTTGAGGGAGATTCTCTTCTTCAATTTGCACGAAGTTAAATATTTCCTGTAAGACAAATTGTTTCTTATGAGCAGGAAAATATTTTTCAGAGAAGTAATATATTATATCATGGGGACTACACACACAACTAGGAGCAAGAGAATTAAACCATTTATTAGCATCACCCTTTAATGAGAAAGGAAGCAACTTAAGAATATAGTAGTAGCGAATTTGTTCCTCATGAGCAAATACAATGGCTATATCATTTAATTTAGTAAGATGTGCCACAACGGTTTCAAATTCAAAACCATGAAAAGGATTAGATTGAACCAAAGTAATTTACTTAGGATCAACAGATAATTCATAATCCTTATCAGTATCAAAGATATGTGACGTCAAAATTTAAGAATCATATTTCATTCTTGCATTCATAGATTTTTCTTTCCGATTACACATTAGTTTCTTAACATCATCTCTATCATTACAAGGAATAAAGTCTCTAGCTATCTCCTCATCCATAACATAACCCTGGGGTACCTTAGGCATTTCAATTCTAGGAGATCTAGGTCTAATAGGTGAATAATAAATTTCATCACTTTTAGCATTCTCAATTTCTTTAGCTTTAGCAAGTTGTTCACCAAGAAATTCAGCTAGTGGCATAGTTTCATTAAACAGAGTACTAGTATCATCAATAGCATCATTCATAGCAGAAGTAGTACCATCAATTACTCATGACATATGAGAATTAATAGTAGGTGGTCGTTTCGCAAGCCTATTCAAACATAAGGTGAATCAAGTGGAGAGCTAGATGGCGGTTCCTTACCTCCCCTCGTCTTAGTGGGTACGATCTTGGTTCTATCATCTTTCAAATTCTTCATAGTGATCAACAGATATAAATCCCATGTGACGCAGAATTGATAGCCCAGAAGTATGGGGGATCGCAACAGTTTTTGGAGGTAGATTATTCAACCCAGATTTATTGATTCGGCACAAGGGGATCCAAACAATATTCATTGGTATTGGTAGTTGATTTGTCAATTCAACCACACCTAGAGAGCTAAATATCTGTTGCAAGGTGATTAGTAGCATAGTAGTATGGTTATTTGATAATAGTGCTAATAGTAGCAATAGTAACTGCAGCAGTTTTTGTAATGATTGTAATAGCAACAGCGAAAGTAACTTAGCAAGGATCAATGTATGAAAGTAACGGTGATGGATATTTGTGTTGGATGACATACATCATATAACAGTTACAACCTACAACGATACACGATACCTCCAATTCATCAGTGTAATGTAGGCATGTATTACGTATATAGTCATACATTTGTATAATAAGAACTTGCATGAAATTTTTTGTCCTAAGGAAACTAAGGGATATTAAGGCCTCCTTTTAATATAGAACTGGAGACAAAGCATTAACACATAGTGAATACATGAACTCCTCAAACTACAGTAATCACCGGAAAGAATCCGAACTATTGTCACTTCGGGGTATGCGGATCATAACACGTAGTAGGTGTGTATTACTTGCAAGATAGGATCAAGAACTCAAATAATTCATGAATACATAAAGGTGCAGATCTGAAATTATGGCACTCGGGCCCTAGTAAGAAGCATTAATCATAACAAAGTCATAGCAACATCAAACTCGGAACATAGTGGATAGTAGGGATCAAGCCCTAAATAAATTGACTCGACTACATGATAAATCTCATCCAACCACATCACTATCCAGGAAGCCCATGAAATAATTACTCACTCCCAGTGGTGAGCATCATGAAATTTTGGATGACGAAGGGTTGGTGATGATGATGATGATGGATCCCCCTCGCCGGAGCCCCGAACAGACTCTAGATATGGCCTCCTGATGAAGAACAGGAGGTGATGGCGGCTCTGTATCGTAAAACGCGATGAAACTTCTTCTCTCTTTTTTCTCATCAAGGAAAGTAATTTATAGGCTTGAGATTAGGGTCAATGGAGCATCATGGGCCCCACAAGGTAACCAAGCACGCCTGGGGGTGGCTGCGCCCTATTTCCTTCCGGGCAGCAGGGGGCCCCTCTGGTGGGTCCTAGCTCTTGTATTTTTTACATATTCGACAAAAAAAATCTCCAAAAAGTTTCGTCCAATTCCAAGAACTTTCATTTCTGCACAAAAAACAACACCATGTCAGTTCTGCTGAAAATAGCGTCAGTTAGGGTTGGTTTCCTTCAAATCATGCAAATTAGAGTCCAAAACAAGAGCAAAAGTGTTTGTAAAAGTAGATACGATGGAGTTGTAGTACATTATTGGAACGACAAAGTGGCTGGACTAGCACAATGATGACTAACTCGCCATGGGCTCGGCAACATATATTGTGTGGCAAAGGGAACAGAAGTGTGACATTTTGTACATGTTTGACAACTAGCTTCTTTGTTTGCTTGGTGGTCGGCACGCTTTGCTAGAGGTTGCTACCAACCGAGCAGGTCAGATGTGATCTGACGTGCGACCAAGATAACTTGAACCTAAGGGGTGGCATGCTTAAGGGAAGGAACCTACGTGGTCGGATCCGAGGACATGGGTCGGATGTGATCTGAGCTGGACTTGGATCGTAATTGTCAGTACAAAAACTGATGGATCTCGGTTAGGGGGTCCCGAGCTATGGATCTAGGAACGATGGTGAACAGGAGACAACGGGAACGATGTTTACCCAGGTTTGGGTCCTCTAAAAGAGGTAAAAACCTACGTCCTGCTTTGATTATATTTATGTTGGAGTATCCAGTACAGGTTGGTTTACCTCGAGATCGTATGTTGTGTTCTAAGCCCTAAGGATTGTAATTAATCTCCTCCCTCTACGGACTAAACCCCACGGTTTATACACGCACCGGGGGTAGCTAGGACTACACATGGTTGGTTACCAACATGCCGATACATGGAGTGGTCCTTGAAGTACATGCCAAGTCTTTGGCAGTGTCCGTGTTAATTACGTCTGGGTTCAAGGCCTCTAGAGTCGTTCCTTGTGAGATTGGCGGGCCGTAAGCTCGGCCTATGGACTGTGAGCCAACTAGGTTGGTACCCCTTAGACCAGGACACCGTTAGTAGACCTTGTACTTCTCTATGAAGCCAAGGACATCAGGTACATCCTCGAGCCTATGTTCCTAGCTTGAAGTCTTCAGCTTCACAGGCAAGTTATTCTCTCGAGATGGTTTTTAATGTAAACCCAAGATCTTATTTATTTAAAGCAATTATCAAGCTTTCCCTTAATGGAGTGCATGTCGACCACATGTCTTAAGGGTTATCCTTCAGCACTGGAAGACTTGATATAGCTTAGCCTCGAAGGCCTACCACATAGGTGAGAACAATGTTCCTGCCTGACAACTTTTACCGAACCAACACTACACACGCCGCTTAAGCGAGCCAGTTATTGTAGCTCGAATCGCAGCCCGATGTAGTTTTCTTATTGGCATGTGTCATCAAGGCAGAGATCATGCACCGTATTTTGGGGGATATCATCAAGAATTGTTTTGCCCCATCAGTGCATAACGACACCAAGGATTGGAACATGGTGATTCATCCAACGCAGTTAAAGGGACGTTTGGTCTTTCACTTACCTATAAAGGCAAGGGGCAGTAATCACACTTTCCCCTACGCTTCCATCTCTTGCGTCATTGCTCAAAGCCTCTAGAGCTCCAGCGCCCCACACCCATTCCCAACATTCCGTGCCTTTGTCCAGCACCTGCATATTCCCACCTGCAATGGCTGACGCCAACATGAAGGGCCATTGGGTGCCTCCAATGTCACGGATGGCAACATCCAGGAGCTCTGGACCGCGGGGTACATCCCCGCCGACGCCGCCTGCCGGGTTCTAGATCCCAACTAGCGCATACCCACTCCGAAGAAAGGGGAGAGGGTGAACTTCGTCCAAGGTTTGGGGTTCCCCCTACACCCCTTCGTGCGGGGGGTTAGCTTCTACTATGGGGTAGATTTTATCATCTAGCTCCAAACTCTATTCTGCACCTCGCGGCATTCCTCACCGTTTACGAGGCTTTCCTTCGCGTCGAGCCACACATTGTCTTATGGTTAAAGACATTCAGCATCAAGCGAAAGAGCAGCGACACTCAACTAGCAGACTGCGATGGGGCCATGATCAGTAAGCTCCAGAAGGTGACCTGGCTAGAAGGCACCTTTGTGGAGACAATCAAAACGTGATGGAGAGAGTGGTTTTACATCCCCGAGTTGGCCACTGAAGGCCAAACGAAGGTCCCGACTTTCTCAGCCGCCCCCCCGAGGAGGTTCATCTCATGGACGAAGAAAGGGCTGGATTGGGGAAGTACAGAGGAGATGGCGGTGCTTCAGAAGAAGATCCAATCCATGAAGGACAAGAAAATCAAAGTCATGGATGTGATTGCCGTTATGCTCCAACGCTGCATCCTTCCCCTTCAACTCCAGGTGAGTCCAGTGTGAATTTATAAGCCAGAGGTCATGGAAATAGTGCGGAACGTCTTCCACACTAACTTGGCCGAGATGTGGAAGATGCTTTTCAAGCCATCCAAGAATGAGTTCCCCGCAGAAGGGGAAAACTACCTTGATGCCGAGAATGGCCCAACCGAGGTAACAACAGTCTTACTTATGTTTATTTTTTATGTCTTTCAACTTTCCTATTTAGAATGATCATGCTTGTCCTACTATTTCTACAAATTGCTCGGCAGGGCGCTAAAGATTAAGTGCCTGGCACCATTAGGTGAAGAGTCCCAGACTCCTCAGCTCGAGACTCTATTTCCCAAGGCACCATACATGGTCCTAGTTAAGGATAAGAAAGAGCCGAAGAGGATGGAAGGTATGCGCATCTGAGAACCTTTGGTGGTCAGATTCGCAGACACTCATGCCTTCTCCTTCTGCGAGGAGGAAGAGGGGAAGGAAGAGGAGGAGGATGAGGGGAAGGATTACCTTTCCCAAAAGGAAGAGGGCGGCATCTGAAGACGCTGAGGAGGATGACCCTCCTTGGGCCCGCAGAAGGCGCCGAAAGGCCTCTATGGACAAGCCCGGTGAGCCGTCTGTCCTCGCCAAGGTTGTACTCTTTGATTCTTCACTGGATAACCTCCTTTAGCTGCGTAGGAGGTATGTAGCTCGATGCACTTGTTTTCTGATATTCATCCTTGATGCGCGACTAACCAGCTGCTTTTACATCCCATAGCGTGTCTTTCTTAGTGACGGGTCCTCGGAGAATGAGCTCCGTCTACCCAAAATAGGAGAGAGCAGGACCATCATGTGCACCCCTCCTTCCCCTACCCATGATGAGCTAGGGGAGGCATCATCATGCAAGCCCCTTTCACTGCCAATACAGAGGGAGGCACTAGTGTCCCAATTGTGATAGCCTGGCTTACTAGAGATGATAGACTACTCATATCAATAAGGAATTCCTTCTTTTCCGGGGGCCCATTCAGATAGAACTCTAGTATTGATCTATGGGGCCAGGCTAGATCCCGCCAAGAGTAAAGACAACTGGCGGGTGTGTCTGGGGCGTTACAAGTTGGTATTCAGAGCCATGCCGACTATAGAAGCCCCTGCTTGATCGAACCACTGACGAGTCTAGCAGAAAACTATTTTGAGTCCTAGTTATATCGGAGAGTAGGAATTCTTTTTACTCCTTATCCCCTTCATCGCTCTGGTAAGGACTCATGACGTAGGTGTTTTCCTCACTCTTCTATCCTTTTTCACTCAAATTTTTTTAGGATCACGCGGGTATTGTGGAATCGTTCTGATATCGTTGTGACGGGGATTCTGCCTTGGTGCCTCCTGACCTTTAGGGGCTGTGACAGTTTCCCAAGGAGTTGAGCTCCAAGGTGTTTTCTTCACACTGTTTATCGTTTCAGTTATGGCATACCAGAGGATGCCGACATCGAAAATGCTTCTATACTCTTTGTGGTGAGAGTAGTTTGACGACACCAATACTCGGGAGAGCTATCAGATGTATCACCACAGCTAGTATATCGGATGTTTTCGAAGGTCTGAGGTACACAATTTCTGAAGGTTTCTTGGTTATGTGTTGAAGGATGGATACAGTTGGAGCCTAGGGCTTGTTAGTTGTGTGAGATATTTGTGCCTCCCTGTATCCCCAACACCGGATTGCATAACCAGAAAGTTTCGGGAGTTAATAGGTGGGAATTCAAGTAGCTCTAAGTTATCTTTCCGACATATATTTGGTATGATATTGGGGAATCTTTACCATGTATATGTTCCAGTTGTACCTTGTTGTTTTATTCTTCAACCTCATTCCCAGTGGCTTCTCATTTAGATGGTCGTATCATATTAACTTTGGAATGCATTCGTTCAATCTCTGTTCGAATGTTAAATGTGAAGTCTATATTGCAAATATCTAGCCTTTGATTCATCTTATCTATCATTTCTATGGTAGTTCTAACAGATGCCATCTCATTCAGGATGGCTCCCTCGACGCGTCTGAACCCAGACCGTAATGATGGAGAGCAGTCGAACCCTCCCACTCTGCCACCTCCTCTGCCTCCGGAGGCATGGAAAGCTGTGATGGCGACCACCAATGCCAATACACAGATGCTTCTTCAACTCTTACAAGAGCGCAACCAAGGCCAAGGAAACCAAGGGAACTAAGGTCAAGGGCAATTCAATAATCAGCCTCAATTTGCCTCACTCAATCAGTTCCTCGCAAATCAGCCAAAGACGTTCAGCGCTTGTGTTGAGGCCATGGACGCTGATGATTGGCTCGTGGACATAAACAAGCATTTTGACTGCAGCAATGTCAGGCCTGAGGACTACCTCAAGTTCTCTTCCTTCCAGCTCAAGGACCAAGTAGCAGATTGGTATCAGCATCACAAAGATTCCAAAGGGGGTCAAGTGATCAGCTGGACCGACTTCTGTCGGTGTTCTATGACCGAGCGTGCCCAGACTTGCCTAGCGGCGGCCCAAAACGTGGCTCCACCAATGGCCTGGTACGGCCCAGCTTCAGCAGCGACCACCCAAGACCCCCGCGATGTGGACAACACCAAGACCTCCCTAGGGGTGGCCTCAATAGGCCGACTCCTGAGGAGCGGAGATATCTATGCAAGGGGCATCTCGCGAAGTTCATGTGACGTGAGCCATGACGACCAAGGCAGGCGGGCGCCAGCAGGCGCAATGTACCAGTTTCCTCTTTGGTGCTAAGGAGGCAACAGCAGGCACGGGGTCCCTAGGCATCAGACAAAGGTTTCCATATTGGTGCAACAAGACCAATACCGCTAGGACGGCATGACGGAGGTCATCGCGGAGCCCACAACAGCATCATCACCAGAGCCTTTGGCAGGCGAAGATCACCTTTTGTCAGGATAGCATGTACTAGTTGTCCCCCTTCAAACTTGGCCGTTGTGGGATCCCTTCCCGCCTAACCTTTGGGAAGCGGACCGATGCCAGTATAAATATGACCTAGCCATCACCGTAGTAGGGGAGATCATTCATATCATCCTCACACACACACACACATCATCTCATCAGGCCCAAGACCACCTCACCTCCTGAGGTTGTTCATCCACTGTGCTAGTTCATCCTCAGCCCCTCGGCAATCTACCACACACTTGGGTAGGGTATTACACCGCAAGATGGCCCGAACCAGTATAAACCCCCGTGTCTCTTGTTCTTTGCATGCGTCGAGCTAGGCCATGGGATCATTGAGCGAGCGAGCTAGGAAGAGAGTGTTCTTCGTGCGCACACCAGAGTTCGAACCTCACAAGGGTTTGCAGGAACCCGTAATCCAACATTTGGCGCGCCAGGTAGGGGTGCGCCGAAGCCCCTCTTCCATCGAACGACCCGTCGACACCCCGCGGTTCCGATGTTGGATGACCAGAGGACCCAAGCCGACCATTGGGTTGCTTGGCTCGTCCGAGCGGCGCTATCCTCCCGAGAATACCTCAACTCCGCACTCCAGGTGGCCCGCACACTGCCAAACATCGCCGGACGAGGGTGGCGTGGATCGACACCCTCCACCCTCGCGCTGCGGCGCACGCGCGCCACCATGCGATCTTCCGGGCACGCTGTGGCAACGACATCGCACACCCGACGGGAGCAGGCGAACGTGTGAGACACGCTCATCGTGGCGTGGGAGCTGCTACGATGCCAGCTGGCAGAGAGCGGCAGCGATGCGCTGCTGGAATGCGGCACCGAGCTGTTGGACGCTGCCTCCTGAGGTATGCCACCTTTCAGCTCCTTGCCCATGCCTTAGGTTGTGGTAGAACCTCACGCGAGGCCCCGGTGAGCCCGCGCGCCCCCTGGAGAGCCAGGGGGACATGACAACACCAACATGGACCCTGGTGCGACCCGTCCTGCCGCCATGGCACCGTCGCCAGGAGGGACAAACACTAACGGACCACCCCGAGCACGCCCTGGAGTGCCACCCAGCGGCCGCTAGGCCCAGGCGCCCCGACTAGTGGCTCAAGGCGCGGGGTGTCCAGGCGAAGGCTCCAGCGCAGCGACCAAAGACGCCTACGTGCAAAGCATGGTGAACCTGGGGTACATGCCGGGGGTAGGCCCCAACCCATTCCCCAAGCCAGGATGGGAAGATGGCACGCCCGAAGCGGGGGCCTTCCATGAGTCGCCTGGAGGCTTCGCCGACCCCTTCAGCGACGATGATGGCGGCGTACAACCAACATCTCGGGAGAAAGTTTACACTAACCATGGGCTGCAGGTGAACCAGGTGGGCTGCAGGTGAACCAGGTCGCAGCAGTAGTCGGAGACACGAGGGCGGTGGCTCCGCCCCCGGCGGCAGTGGTGCATTGGGGCTGCACGGGCGGGGCCTAGAGTCAGGGCCTCCCCCGCGCCGCACGGAGGTATGTCTTCTGCCCGGGGAGGCACCGGCGAGCACTTCCCCCCGGCAGAGGGCCCGTGCTTGCCGAGGGCGCCGCCAGCGTCAACTTTGCCCCTTTGCCATGTCCTAGTTTCCGGACGTCCCAATGGTGGTCAGGGGTGGCGCAGGGCGGGCCCCTCGTCTGGCGATATGAAGCAAGGCTCACTCATGTGAAGGTCTTCGCTCATGACACTCTCACGTAATAATGAGTGCGGTTGTACATGCCCCGGAGTCTGCGGAGTGCCGCCCTCGGGCCTCGGGGGTTCCCGCCCACGTCCTAGTGGAAGCACCATGCTCCGTGCTGGCCGTCGACACTGTCCCCAATGACTATGCTCACAGCCGGTGAAAGAACTTAGCTCCGCATTGGTGGGAAGACAAGAAGACTAGCTAGGTGCCAGAAGCGGCCATTTTCTTTCATCCGCTTTTCTGTAACTCGATTCGCGGCCATTTTGGATTGAACTTGAAGACCTTTTTATTAACGAGCATGGGGGGGGGGTCTTTTCTTTTTCGTGTTGATTTCTTGCATTTTGGTTGTATGCTTTATTTCAAGGCTCATGCCTGCTTGCCCTAGGTGGCGACAACAACCGCGCTCAGGCAAGCCTGGGTGGCTGGGCGTGGTATGCGCGCAACGACCGCGCTCAGGCAAGCCTGGGTGGCGACAACCCCACAGGGTCGAGAGTACCATCGCTGTAGGATCACCGCGCGCACACCCTGCGACTGCTGGTATCTGTTCCTCGTGAGGCACTCTCGGCCGGATCACCTGGCTCCTAGGAAGATCTAAAACCTCGCGAGCCACTAAGGGGCTCCCCTCAGGAGAAGGACGCATCAGCAACCTCAATGCCCGCTCGCATCCTACAGGGATCGAGGAAAGTCACAACGACGACCCTGCTGAGGGACTCGCAAGCTTGCAAAAGCGCGTTTCAGGTTCGGCATAAAAGATATAACATTAATTTACATACACGAGGGGGTCATCCTCCAAAATGCTCTCACACCCTATGGGGCCGTGTCCAAGTCTGTGCGTGCAGGTTCGAGCAAAGGGACGTGAGTTAATCAAACATGCCTCTTCCAACATCATCCTGGTCGCTCTCGTATGCACTGCTGGCACTACCGCTAGCGTCGTCTTTGCCGTCGTCGACTGCGCCGTCTTCATCCCTCATGACCACCACCGCGTCATTCTCGGTGGCAAATGCCCTGACCAGGGCGTCCACGTGATTGTCCACCCAGTGCGATAGGTTGTCCTGGATGGCTCCGGGCACGGAGCAATGGCAGCATCAAAGTCCAAGTGGGGGTCGAGGTTCTGGAGATGGCTGAAGACGCGTGAGAACACGCGCCCAGGGAGACCCCGGCTCCTTTCCTCAACCAGCTCGTGAGCCATCGCAGCCCAGTTCTCCAGGCGCGTCACGACGTTAGTGAAGAAGCGGAGGTGGCTGGTGTAGTCTTCCACGTGGGGATGAGGGACGCTCTCCTGGCAGATGACGTCCAGTGCTCAATTGGCTCGCACTGTGAGGGCCTGGAGCATGGGGGCTTGCTCACACTACAGTGTTTGTCAACGACATGCCTCCTCCCTGTTCTGCTGTGCGAGGGACGCAGCGCCATCAATGCGAGCCTCGCCTTGGACGAAGGTCTGGGCCGCCATAGCAGCCTCTCACGCTGCTCTGCCTCGTCCAACCTAGAACTAAGGGCGGTGGTCCTGACCTCAGCTTGGGCCTCCCAGAACTTCAGCTTCAGGTCGTACTCGTTGGCGAGATTTGCACGAACCTTCGCAACCCTCCGGGCAACCTCCTCCTGGATCTTGGCTTCACGCGCGGTGACGGCATCTTCGTCCATGGCCACATGGCGCTCCCTCGTCTCCAACCACTCAAGCTCGAGGCTGCGCCGTGAGGCCTCCAACATCAGCGCCTCCTCACGCTTCTGGATCTCCTTCTCCTCAGAAGGCGCCCCCCTCATTGATGCCAAGATAGCATGGCGTGCCTTAACCTGCTGCTCGAGGGTAGCAATCAAGGCCTGGAGCTCCCGTCTGCGCTCCTCGGCGACCATTCGCTGACAGTCGGCCTCCCAGGCCCCCTCCAAGGCTCGAGCGCTTGCCTCGCTTTTGGTCACAAGGGATGCCGCAGCCTTCGCCCTGTCGTGCTCGTGCTGAAGACGCCCAAGGTTGATGGCCACCTTCAACTGATGCCATTCACCCGCCAGACGAAGGCTCTCTACCTCTAGGCGGGCGTCGACATCGACAAGCTCTTCCACGAGCCAGCCCAGTGCACCCATCGCCTCCAGGAAGAGCTCGTGGCGGATGGCGCCGCCCGCGCGCAAGCTCAAACGCGCGTCTAGGTCTGTCCTCCATGTCGGGAATCGTCAGGGAGGCTTGCGTCGGCTGACCTCCTCCTAGCAGGGGGCTGGACGCCGCGCGCCTTCCCGGCAGCTTCTCGGGCCTCGGTGGAGGCGCCGCAGCGTGAGGCCTCATGGCTTGAAGATGAAGCAAGGGCTGAGGCCACCCAGCTGTGGACGATAACCAATGGAGGATCCCTCGTCACACCTCCAGCGCCCCAGACCGGACTGTGAAGGAGGGACGATAGGAACGTAGGATCAAGACCCCAAGTTGGCGCACCCTCCTCAAGAATAGGCCCCGAGCCGTGCACAGCGGCTTGGCAAGGGGAGCTGAGGGTAAGCGGCGAGCCAATGACTGACGGGGGCCGCCCTCCTGGAGATCTCGCCGCATCGACCGAGGGTACCCTAAAGAGTTGTGTTCAATAGGGGATGCAGCACTCAGGAAATCACGCAAATGAGGTACTTACTCGTCTTTGGCAATGTATTTCCTCTGCTTCAACGACGGGTAGGTGCCACCATTGCAGCTAGGTGGTACCTTCCTCTTGCGGAGTGCTCCGAAGTTCACGCAAAGCTCGATGAAGACATAGGCGCGATCGCCGTCGCCTGGGGCAGTTGGCGGGGCTCCTGAGGAGCCATCCTCGGGGGCATCAGGCTACGTCGATCACTCAGCCTCCACCTCAGCATGGCTCGCCTGGGCCTCAGGGGCTTCAACCTCGGGAGCCTCGGACCGCGCTGGCCCTCCGGCCGCCGCCTCGAGTCAGCTCGCCAGAGCACCAGGAACCACCACCTCAGGAGCTGCGACTAGCGTTGCTTCCTCAGCGGCCACTTTGTTGGCATTCCTCGGTGCTCGCCCCCTACACCCACTTCCGGGTGAGCGCCAAGGTGACGGCAGGCAAGGGAACCACAAGATCCGGGCTCTCGGGGGTCCTTCAAGACCAATCGGTACAAGAGGCAGCCCTCCTCCAACAGGTCAGCTGGCGCCAGGTCACCTGTCAAGAGCTCAAGTACCATGCGAAGTGCCTTGGGAGGAAGCGCGGACATGTGAAGCCTTATGCAGTCACTGCTATCGGAAAAGGTCCACATCGGCCGGGAGTGACGCTGGAGCGGAGGAATGCGGCACCGGATGAACTCCTTCACCACCATAGGCACCGTCACCCCAAGGTCCTTCAGCATGGCTAGCTGACACCAGACGTGGGCGAGCCGCCAGTCAACGAGATTCGCATGCCCCCAGCCGGAGCTAGGGAAAGCTGGTGCTCGTGGGAGCAGGAGCAGGGGTCTGAGCATGCCAGTATCCACAAATACCCACCGCTTCCGAAAACCACCAACAACTGGTGAGAGCTCAAAGTCGATTCCCGAGCCAGTCGTTGCCGCAACATCTTGGACGGTCACGCACCCCGAGCGCTGGTGGGCGTCGGTCTGATGCAGCAAGAAGAAATGGCAAATCAAAGCCATGGAAGGGGCAATGCCCACCATGGCCTTGCAGATGAAGGCGAAGACGGTGAGGAGGATGATGGACTGGGATCCAGGTGCAGCACATTGACATGGTAATGCGAGAGCACATCATTGAAGAAATCGGAGAAGGGGGGAATCAAGCCAGCCCAGAGGGCGTGAAGATGAATGGGGATCTCGGTAGCCGTCCTATCAATCGTGGCGTGGTAAGTAGACCAGGCCACTGTCGCCTTCCATTCATTGGAATCTGGGGCGAGCAGGGGGTGAACCTTGTCCATCGCTTCCTGGTTGAGCACCACCGACCGCTCGATGGCGGGCTCGAGAACTGGCGGCGCCTAGACTGAGGTATGGGTATTCTTCTTTCCCTTCTTCCGGCTCGGCACCATGACAGCAGAGAGGATTGGTGCCGGCTCTGGCCAGGGGAGGTGACTACTATTTCTGGCAGATGGAGGAGTTGTGGAAGTGCGCCTGCCAGCAATGGAGGCGGAGCTGTGTTGGCAACGGTAGCAGCCTAGCCTGGCGAATATCAAGGCTGCATGGGGGATTTGAGGTGCCCATGTACCACCAATAGCCACGCGTCAATCGAGGCCGCAGGCGGTTGGGGCCCGTGATACTCCGCACATTCCCTTTGGTTTCGCCTCGAAGCCAAGTTCGAGCGCGCCATGGGCCGGGGGGTACTGTCGGCGATCTGGAACCGGGGGTTCCCAGACTTGCCTGCCTGTGGCCCAAAGCGTGGCTCCGCCAACGGCCTGGTATGGCCCAGCTTCAGCAGCGACCACCCAAGACCATCACGAGGCGGACGACACCAAGACCTCGCTGGGTGTAGCCTCACTAGGCCGCCTCCTAAGGAGTGGAGATATCTATGCAAGGGGCATCTCGCGAGGTTCACGTGACGTGAGCCATGGCGACCAAGGCCAGGCGGGCGCCAGCAGGCACAGTATACCGGTTTCCTCTTCGGTCCTAAGGAGGCAAGCCCAGGCGCGGGGTCCCGAGGCATCAGGCAAAGGTTTCCATATCCGTGCAACAAGACCAAGACCGCCAGGATGGCAGGACGAAGGTCATTACGGAGCCAATAGCAGCATCACCACCAGAGCCTATGGCAGGCGAAGACTACCTTTTATCAGGATAGCTTGTACTAGATGCCCCTGTCGGATTTCGGGTTCCGGTAGACCCTTGAGGTTTGAACACAGGGGTGCACGCGGAGATTTCGCCTCCTACCTACCTGCACCCCTCCGCCATGCTAAGATCTAAACTAAGGAAAGAACAACATAAGAGACATAGGGTTTATACTGATTCGGGCCACCGTTGTGGTGTAATACCCTACTCCAGTGTGTGGTGTGTGGATTGCCTCTTGGGCTAATGATGATGAACAATACAAGGAAGAACAGCCTCGCGAGGGTCTGTTCTTGGCTGAGGTGATGAACTGCTGGGAGGAGTTCAGCCACCTTTCTCTCTCTCTCTCTCTCTGCCCTGACCGACCCCCTTTGCTGTGTGGATGGCTGGTCCTATTTATAGAGGCCCTGGTACTCTTCCCAAATATTGAGCGGGAAGGGAGCCAACAATGGCGGGCTAATTTGAAGGGGGACAGCAAGTATCAGCTATTCTGACAAAAGTAGTCTTCGCCTGCGCAAAGCTCTGGTGATGACGCCGTCTTGGGCTCCACGGTGACCTCCATCTCGTAGTCCTCCTGGTCTTGGTCTCGTTGCACCGAAATGGCAACCTTTGCCTGATGCCTCGGTACTCCGCGGCTGCGCTTGCCCCCTTTGCACCAAAGAGGAATGGAGGACGCTGCGCGGGCTGGCACCCGCCTGGCGCCCTGAGTAGTCATGGCTTGCGTCATGGGCACCTCGTGAGGTACCCCGCCTTGATCTCTCCGCCTCCTCGTGAGCCAGCCTGACGAGGCCGTGCCTGAGGAGGCTTCGCGTCGTCTGCTCCGCGAGGCTTGGCCCCTCGCAAGGGTCTTGGGTTTGTGTTGGTGAAGATGGGCCGTGCTGGGCCCCCTTTTGAGCCACGCCGCAGGCCGCAGGCAGGCAAGTCTGGGGACCCCCGTTCCCAGAACGCCGACAGTAGCCCCTGGGCCCAAGGCGCGCCCGGACTTGGCCGTGCAGGGAGGTGGAAGGGCAAGAGCGAAGCGCCGCGGGCCCTAACAGCCTGCCGCCTTGGGCGCCGCGTGGCGGTTGATTGGACGTAGGCGTCTCCACTTCCCCATGGTGCCTCGGCAACTGCACTGACTAGACAAGTCCATGCATGCAAAATGGGTCATGATTACCTGCGATCGTGGAGGTCGGCGGTTGGCCTCCGCCGACTATAAGTACGGGACGGCGTGCACCCTTCCGGTTCATCTCCCCTTGCTTCTCCTTCTTCATGGCCCCGTCGAGGAGGTTCTCGGCCGCGGAGAAGGGGAAGGCTTGCCAGGCAGTGCATGCCTCTCCCCTTCCCAAGCGCGGCTGAGGGCGCCCCGGCAAACATCCTGTGGCCACCACGGCAGCTCCCCGCGGCCAAGGAGACGCTTTCCAGCGCGGTGGCCGGCGGATTGCTGCGGCCGGGGGGTGCGCTCTGGCTGCGCGTCCCCCTATGCCGCGCTTTCGCGCTGCAGAGGTGCTGCCGGAGTTTGTCGTGTGGTCGGCGGAGCCGACTAGCACCCGGCTCCCACTTCCTCGCTTCCTCCTTGGCGAGCTCCCAGCCGGCGCCCCGGGCGGCCTCTGGCTTCAGGCCGACGGCTGCTGCAGCCGGGCCTCATAGGTTTCACTGGAGGTCTCCGCAGCCGGGAGCCTGGCCCTGGCCCGCGGTTGGCAGACGTTTGCCCGCGCGCGTGGCCTGGGCCGTCGGTGCACCCTATACTTCAGGTTCGACGGCGATGCCACCCTCTATGTGAGGGTGTTCGGGGAAGAAGGTCGCCGCGCCGGGTGTTGCCCCGAGGGCGACGACCACGGCTGGGAACCCAGCTCCGGCGATGATGGAGAGGACGGCGCTCGCGGGGCTTGCGGCGCTCAGGGTTCCTCAAGCTTCTCCGGTTCTTCTTCAGGCGGCGACTCTCCTAGTGGTGGCCGCAGCCAGCCCCCACGTCATCGTATCTGCTTGGGGGGCGGTGGCGCGTCCGCCCATCGTTGCGCCCTGGTGAAGCGTGAGAGGGAGTCCGCCTGAGCTCCGGAGGCAGCTCGGGCTTCCCTACGGGCCGGTGCGAGGCAAGCCGCACCAGATTTGTTTTTTTCTCTTCCCTTTTCCTGCATAGAGAAGGATAGCAGTGTGGCGCCCCGCGGGGGCGTGTATGGGTTATTGTTGTTAATTATCGTTTTGCTTTCTTCATCGTACCTTCTGACTATGTGCCCGGGTGTGGATGGTTCCTGGCCCCAGCCGTGGGGGCGACCGACCCAAGCCCTGTGTTTGTGTCGCGGTGCCCGAGGGGCACGGACTGGAGGGGTGCTCCTGCAAGGGGCCCAGGTCGCGAACCCTTTGAGTGACTAGGATAGGAACACTCGCGAGGGCGCTCGGCTCTCCCTCTCGCGAGGCCTTGCACAAGAGAAATCGAGGCGGGAGCGTGAAAAGCCGAAGAACCGCGAGCCAAAGATGGCAACAACTTCAATAAAACTTCAAATGGAGAAGAGCAAGCCAACTGCGGAAAGCAAATGAAAAGCCGCGTCCGGCACCTAGTCTATTCTTCGACGTCTTCTCACCAGCGCGGAGCTAAGTGCTGCCACTGGGCATGGGAGGGAGCCCCAGGGCCTGAGGCCGGCGCTCCTGAGACTCCGGGGCGTGTACAGCCCCAACTCATTATTACGTGAGAGTGTCACGGGCGGCGAGCCTCACAGGCGTTCGCCTTGCTTCACAGGCTCCGGGCCTTTTCCAAAACGCGATAGCTTCACAGGCATTCGCCTTGCTTCATAGGCTCCGGGCCTTTTCCAAAACGCGATACCTTCACAGGCATTCGCCTTGCTTCACAGGCTCCGGGCCTTTTCCAAAACGCGATAGCTTCACAGGCATTCGCCTTGCTTCACAGGCTCCGGGACTTTTCCAAAACGCGATAGCTTCACGGGCATTCGCCTTGCTTCACAGGCTCCGGGCCTTTTCCAAAACATGATAGCTTCACAGGCATTCGCCTTGCTTCACAGGGCGCACGTTGGGGCATACGTTGAGGTGATGCTCGATTACACTCCTGGGGATCCCTGCCAACTGGTCTGGCTCCCAAGCGAATACCTTCTTGTTTGTGCACAGGAACCCGACCAGGGCCTCCTCCTGCTCGGGTTTGAGGTGGGCGTCTATGGTGAAAGTGGCGTTGGTGGATCCGTCCTCATCGACGGTTATCAGCTTGGTCTCTGCCTTGTCTTGGGTGAACAACTGTTTCTTCTTGGCGGGCGCAACCCCCTTGGGCTCGGGGGCCTCCAAGGCGGCGGGCTGTGCCGACGCTGCTGTCTTGAAGACGAGCTTGAGCACCCGCAGAGCGTCCCTAGTGTCCCCGTGCACGGTGAGGACACCGCTGCTCCCGGGCATCTTCATGAGGTTGTACGCCGGGTGCGTCGCGGCCATGAACTGGGCCAGCGCCGGGTAGCCGAGGATGGCGTTGTAGGGGAGGCCGATGGGGGCGATGTCGAAGTCGTCCAGCTTTGTGCGGAAGTTGTCATAGGTGCCGAAGGTCACCGGGAGCCGGATCTGTCCCATGGAGCCGGACGACCTGCCCCCAACGCCTGAGAAGGGCCGGCTGGGCTGCAGCCGTTCTAGGGGTATGCAGAGGAGGTTGAAGGCCTCGACTGAGAGCACGCTGAGGCCTCCCCCGCCATCGATGAGAGTTCTGGTGACGGCCACCTGGCAGATGGTGGGGTTGCACAGCATGGAGAGCGCGCCCGAGCAGGCCGAGTTGGAGGGGTGGTCCTACGAGCTGAAGCTCAGGCCGGTCTCGGGCGCCGCCCGATCCAGGGGAGCCCCCTGCCACTTGGAAGCGGTGCTGACCCGGCGGATGAACGGCTTGACGTGGTAACTTGTAGGCGGCGCCTGCGAGCCGCCCAAGAGGGCCGTGATGACTGGGGGTGTTAGTGCAGCGCGATACGCGGGGGAGAGGTTGCGGGGCCCCATGAGCGCGCGGAGCGCGTGGGACGAAGAACTAGCTGGGGCGAGCGAGGGGGTTGCGGTGCGGCCGTCTTGGCGCACAGATGGATGCTGAGGCGATGCTTGCTGCTCGTCCCCCGCCGGGCCGATGGCGGCGTTGATGGCAGGTGACGGGGAACGGCGAGGACGCCCGCCGACAGGGGCCGTCTGGGCGACGCGGGAAGCAAGGGCGGCCCGGTGCTCCGTGCGGGCCCGACGAGCGTCAGACATGAGCGCGACGGTCGGAGGAGACGGGGTAACGGAAGACGAATTCCTGCGTACCCCTACCTGGCGCGCCAAATGTCGGATTTCGGGTTCCGGCAGACCCTTGAGGTTCGAACAGTGGGGTGCGCGCAGAGATTTCGCCTCCTACCTACCTGCACCCCTCCGCCATGCTAAGATCTAAACTAAGGAAAGAACAACACAAGAGACACAGGGTTTATACTGGTTCGGGCCACCGTTGTGGTGTAATACCCTACTCCAGTGTGTGGTGTGTGGATTGCCTCTTGGGCTGATGATGATGAACAATACAAGGAAGAACAGCCTCGCGAGGGTCTGTTCTTGGCTGAGGAAATGAACTGCTGGGAGGAGTTCAGCCACCTTTCTCTCTCTCTCTCTCTGCCCTGACCGACCCCCTTTGCTGTGTGGGTGGCTGGTCCTATTTATAGAGGCCCTGGTCCTCTTCCCAAATATTGAGCGGGAAGGGAGCCAACGATGGTGGGCTAATTTGAAGGGGGACAGCAAGTATCAACTATCCTGACAAAAGTAGTCTTCGCGTGCGCAAAGCTCTGGTGATGACGCCGTCTTGGGCTCCACGGTGACCTCCATCTCGTAGTCCTCCTGGTCTTGGTCTCGTTGCACCGAAATGGCAACCTTTGCCTGATGCCTCGGTACTCCGCGGCTGCGCTTGCCCCCTTTGCACCAAAGAGGAATGGAGGACGCTGCGTGGGCTGGCACCCGCCTGGCGCCCTAAGTTGTCATGGCTTGCGTCATGGGCACCTCGTGAGGTACCCCGCCTTGATCTCTCCGCCTCCTCGTGAGCCAGCCTGACGAGGCCGTGCCTGAGGAGGCTTCGCGTCATCCGCCCTGCGAGGCTTGGCCCCTCGCGAGGGTCTTGGGTTTGTGTTGGTGAAGATGGGCCGTGCTGGGCCCCCTTTTGAGCCACGCCGCAGGCCGCAGGCAGGCAAGTCTGGGGACCCCCGTTCCCAGAACGCCGACAGCCCCCCTTCAAACTTGGCCGTAGTGGGATCCCTTCCTGCCCAACATTTGGGAAGAGGACCAAGGCCACTATAAATAGGACCTAGCCATCACCGTAGCAGGGGAGATCATTTAGATCATCCTCACACACATCAGCTCATCGATCCCAAGAACACCTCACCTATTGATGCTGTTCATCCACTGTACTAGTTCATCGTCAGCCCCTCGAGGCAATCCACCACACAAATGGAGTAGGGTATTACACCGCAAGGTGGCGCGAACCAGTATAAACACCCGTGTCTCTTGTTCTTTGGGTCCATCGAGCTAGGTCCTGGGATCGTTGAGCGAGCGAGCTAGGGAGAGAGTGTTCTTTGTGCGCACCCCAGAGTTCGAACCTCGCAAGGGTTTGCAAAAACCCATAATCCGACAACTTCTGCCAGGATTATCGAGCTCATCACATTCCAACAAGTGTTGCTGAGAGCATGCGTGAGCAATTCCGCAATGTCAAGCAAGGAAGCATGTCCGTGTATCAATACAATGTCAAGTTTCAGAATCTTGCATGCTACGCAAGGCAAGACTTTCCTGATGAGAAGAGTATGATCTACTACTTCAGTGGTTGCCTTAGAGAGGACCTTTAGCTAGCTCTCGTTCTTGTGGAGCCTACTCAGTTCGATTAATTTTAGGGTTTAAACCCCAAACCCTAAACCCTATAACATGGCTCTAAAACAAGAAGCAGCTCAGCTCAAGTGTGAAGATTCCAAGAAAATGCTCAGGGATGTAGTCAACTCTTCTTCCAACTCCACCTCCTCCGTTTCGTCCGCCCTATCAGCAGAAGCACTCAGGTGGTCGTGAATCTTCCCACCTACCCAACCCAAGCTATCAGAACAAGTCTCAGTCTTAGGCTCCAAGGACAGGCGGACCTCCTCCTCCACCTTTCCGTCCACTTTCAGAGGTCACTTGTCACAAGTCCTTCAACCAAATGCGCCTTCCTCCTCCTCCTCCTGTCAGGTCAGCAAGCAATGCAATTTTCATGCGCAATTCAAAGTATGCACATGTGAACATGATGAATGCAGCTCAAGCGGAGGAATCTACTGATGTGATCATGGGTTAACTCTTAGTTAACTCTTTTCTGGCAAAAGTATTGTTCGATTCTGGTGCATCGCTTTCTTTCATGTCATATCCATTTGCATCCAAGCACAATATTGACACAGAGGTTTTGCCAAGAGTTATGCAAGTTGTTTCCCCAAGAAATCTTATGACTTCTAGTTTGGTAGCTCCTGATGTTACCATCAAGATGGGCAATTATGCTTTTCTGGCTTCCCCAATTGTTCTCGGTGATTCCGATATTGATCTCATTCTTGGCATGGATTGGCTTTCTAAGAACAAGGTTTTTCTTGATTGTGCTGCCAAAGATATTAAATTGACTCATTTGTCCGAAGATGTGATTATCTTTGTGGCTCGTGATGAAACCATTCGGTTGTTCTGTCTCAATGAGAAAGGAGAGATCAACACTATTCATGAGATTCCAGTTGTTTGTGAATATCTAGATGTCTTTCTAGATGAGCTTCCGGGTATGCCTCCTCACCGGCCAATCAAGTTCGTTATTGATCTTGAGCCCGGTACAGAACCCGTTTGCAAGCACCCCTACAAGCTTGAGCTATAAGAGCTGAAAGAATTGAAGAAACAACTTGATGAACAAGAACGTCTAGGTCTGATCATACCACATTCATCTCCTTGGGGATGTGGTGTACTCTTTGTCCAGAAGAAAGGTGGCACGGACCGACATCGCGTCGATTACCGCCCACTGAACAAGAAGACAATCAAGAACAAATACCCACTCCCCAACATCAATGAATTGTTCGAGCAACTTAAAGGTGCAAAGGCATTTTCCAAGCTTGATCTCCGTATGGGTTATCACCAGATTCGCATTCGTGCAGAAGATATTCCAAAGACAGCTTTCGAAACGAGCTTTGGTTCTTATGAATATACTGTCATGTCTTTTGGGCTTGCCAATGCCCCTCCAACCTTCTCAAGGACGATGAACTTCATCTTCAACCCTTACACCAATGAATTCATCCCGGTGTATCTCGATGATATCCTGGTGTTCTACAAGAATAAAAAGGATCATGGCAAGCATTTGTGATTGTTGCTCGACAAGCTCAGTGAGTATCAATTCTACGCAAAGTTCTCTAAATGTGAATTTTGGCTTGATGAAGTTCTTTATCTTGGTCACATCATCTCTACCAAGGGCATCTCTATCAATCCGGATAAGGTTTCTACAATTGTGAACTGGGAGCCTCCTCAGAACGTCAAGCAGCTTCGTAGTTTCCTGGGGCTTGCAAGTTATTGCAGAAGGTTTGTGGAAAACTTCTCAAAAATCTCTAAGCCTCTTTCCAACCTCCTCCAGATGAATGTCAAGTACTCCTAGACTCCTGAGTGTGACGTTCCCTTCAATACTCTCAAGGACTAACTCGTCATAGCTCCGGTCCTTACTCCTCCTGATGAGTCCAAGCCCTGCCAAGTATTTTGGGATGCTTCGTTGCAAGGTCTCGGTGTTGTTCTAATGAAAGAAAGAAAATTTGTGGCCTATACTTCTCGACAGTTGAATGCAAACGATCTTGAGTTGGCGGCAGTATTCCATGCATTAATCACATGGAGACATCTCCTGTTGGGTAGGCAAGTGGACATCTTCACCGGTCACAAGAGCCTCAAGTATATCTTCACTCAGCCCAACCTCAACCTTCGGCAAACTCGTTGGGTTGAAATGATTCAAGAGTACAATCCGAGCATTGAATATACTCCAGGCAAGGCGAATGTGATTGCAGATGCGTTGAGTAGAAAGGCATATTGCAACAGCTTAATTCCCAAGCCATTTCAGCCTGATCTTTGTGAAGCATTCCACAAGCTCAACCTGCAAGCTGTTCCTCAAGGTTTTCTTGCCAACCTTCAAGTCACCCCAACTTTGGAAGATCAAATTTGTGAGGCTCAACTCCTTGATTCCATGGTGAAGAAGGTGAAACATGGTATTGCCAAGGGCTCACCCAAATACAAGTGCTACATTGATGTCAGACACAACTTGTTCTTTGAGGACCGGATTGTGGTTCCAAAAGGTGATCTCAGGAAGGTCATAATGAATGAAGCTCATAATTATATTCTTTCCATCCATCCAGGCAATTCGAAGATGTACCATGACCTCAGGCAGTCATATTGGTGGACTCGCATGAAGCGAGAGATTGCTCAATTCATGATTTAATGTGATGTCTGTCGAAGGGTGAAAGCAGAACATCAACAACCACCTGGTCTTCCAACCTTTTGGTATTCTAGAATGGAAGTTTGATCATATCGAGATGGATTTTGTCACTTGCTTTCCCAAGTCCAAGCGAGGGAATGATGCTATCTTCGTTGTCATTGACAAGATTACAAAAGTTGCTCATTTCCTTCCAGTCAAAGAATCTATCACGGCAGCTCAGTTAGCAGAGCTATATACCTACAAAATTATCTCGTTGCACAGGATTCCTTAATTGATCTCCTCAGACCGCGGAAGCATTTTCACTTCCATGTTTAGGGATTCCTTCCAAAAGGCCATGGGCAACAACATTCGTTTCAGCATGGCCTTTTATCCTCAAACGAGTGGCGAAGTTGAAAGGGTCAATCAAATCCTTGAAACATGCACATAGCTTGTGTCATCTCTTTCGGTATGAAGCGGGAAGATTGCCTCACATATGATGAGTTCTCCTACATCAACAGCTACCAAGCAAGTTCAGACAAGCCCCCTTTCAAAATCCTATATGGAAGAAAGTGTCCTACTCCTCTCAACTGGTCCGAAATAGGTGAGCGCCAACTCCTTGGAAATGACTTGATCACAGAAGATGAAGATATGTGTAAAGTCATCCATGAAAATCTAAAAGCCGCGCAGTCGCCCCACAAGAGTAACTACGATAGCAAGCACCATGACTTGGCTTTCGAGATCGGAGACCATGTCTATCTCCAAGTCTCTCCAACGAAAGGCACTCAATGCTTCGGCATCAAAGGGAAGCTTGCCCGAAGATATGTGGGTCCTTTCAAGATCATCGGCAAAAGAGGCGACTTCGCCTATCAACTTGAGCTCCCTTCCAACTTCTCAAATGTGCACGATGTGTTTCACGTGTCACAACTTCGCAAGTGCTTCAAGATGCCTTTGCGCACTATCAACTTCGAACAGATTAATCTCCAAGAGGACTTGTCTTATTATGAGCACCCCGTTGCCATTCTTGAGGAAACCGAGCGCAATACTCGCAACAAGTTGATCAAGTTCCTGAAAGTTAAGTGGTCTCACCATTCCGACCGAGAATCTACATGGGAACGCAAGGATCACCTCCATTTCGAATATTCGGAGTTCTTTTAGTCCTAGATCTCGGGACGAGATCCTCTTGTAGTGGTGGAGAGTTGTAACGCCCCGGATGTAACATTCCATATTTGTACCTCCAACTCTTGCCATTTCGGCAATTCTATGTTATATCATCCGTGGTTGGGTTTTCTCGTTTTGTATTCTTTTTGTTCATGTCATGCATTTCATCTCATGTCATCATATGCATTGCATTTGCATTCATGTTCGTCACTTGCAACCGGTCAAGTTCTTATTTTTCTCTGTTGTCCATTTCTAAATCCGACACGCCCACACACACCCATCATACCTCCCATTTTTTTTTCATGAGCGGGAGAAAAAAGTTCTCGGAATGGGCAAGTGGTCTTGGTACATCCCCGATAGACCGCCTATCAAATTTTGTTCAATTTGGAGGTCGTTTGATGCCCCAACAGTTAACCGCGTTAATTGTCGGACACCTCTCTCTTTGAAGCCCAACACCTCTCCACAAGAGCCCACTTGCCCATCTAAACCCCCTCCATGCTCTTTGCCATTGGATCACGATCGTGTGAGCGAAAACGACACCTCCACAGCTCTCTCCTAGATCCCACCATCTATATAAACGCACAGCCCTCAAAAATCAGAGACAAACACCACCGAAACCCTAGCCTCCCCTCACCAGATTCGCTGCCACCACTGGCCGCGCGCACCGCCCCCGCGCCCACTTCGCCGTCGGTCTGCACGGCCCGAGTCAGGCCCGCGGGGCCTGAACCACCTGCCGCAGCCACCTGCAGGCGCCCGCCGCCCCGAGCGCCCGAGCCGTCGCGCGCTGCCACCTCCTCACCGGACTGCGCCACCCCACTGTCTCGACCCCGCGCCGCACCGCACTGTCATCGTCCCGCTCCCACGCCGGCCCGCGCCTCGCCGCCGGCGTCGTCTCCGACTGCCGCCTCCATTGTGCCTCGCCGGAGTCGCCGTCTCGCTGGAGACCGCCAACGCCCGGATCTGGTCAGGTGGACCAGATCCACCCATCCAGCCATCCGAACAACACCTCGCGTCCCGGATCCCCTCGTCCCGCTCTGCTTTGTGTGCATTATGTGTGCATCTTCGTCATGGCGTAACTTTGTGCATATTGCTTCATTTTGTGTGCATGATATATCGAAATGTTCATATTTGAATGCTCTACATGATAGTGTCGTTTGCATGCATGCTACTGTTCATCCTGATGCCTTAATCCTTGTTGCAAAAGCACTAAAAGATATAACCTGCTAAAGATTGTTGTAACTTGGCTATTTGTCTTTTTCATAGCGTTTTCTGTGATTTTCTTTTGAGCATCATGCCAACATGTTTTAGGAGCAAAATCATGTCATATTCGCAATGGTGCAATCCATTTATATTGATATGCCCTGTGATGACTAGCACAAGCTTGCAAAGTGGGGTACTTGTTGTTTCTGATTTCAGCCACTTCAGTCTGAATCTGCTACATTATGTTGCGATGTTAACTTGAAGCTACTAGTTTATCTATGCATATTTCGGAGATGTTCAGTAAGAATTTTTTGAAGTTCATGTTATACTCTATCCATCTGTGCCCTTGTTTGCAATTATAGTCTACTGTAACTTGTCATTACCATGCTCTCAAATTGCTAAATAATATTTCTGTCAGCTTGTTAACAACAAGTTCATTTCTGCCATGTGAATAGTTAGTGATCTATGCGTCCTATGACCATATTCTTGACATGAGTAGCTGAACAAATATGCCTTGTTGTTGTTGATTGTATCCACATGCCATGATATGATTTGATATGAGTTACATAAGCTTGTAAACATGCCTACTTAATGTTGTTTCTGCCATGTCCAGTAAATCCCAGTCTGTGAATCTGTTATTATTTGCAATCTTGCCATGATGTTTTGACATTGTTCTAGTGATTTCTAGCAGTAGCTCAGTGATCATGTTTTGTAGTGCTCTACCTGTAATTCATTGCCATGCCATTTGTTTTCATGTTGGGGTGCTGTAGCATATTTTCATGATGCATCTTAAGTGCCATGTTGTTGTTAATCTCAGTTTTGCATCGTTATTGTTTTGCTCACCGTTTGAGTTGTGTGCATATGTTCCTTGCGATGTTTATATCGATTTCAATCGAAATCCTCCAATCTATCAAGTGGCATGCTTGGTTTACCAAGATAGTGCCATATTCATCTTTTCCCCTTCCGGAGCACCCATATGCATTGCACATCATATCTTGCATTCCATGACATGTCTTGCATCATGTTGCTTGCGCATTGCACCGTGATTGATTGTTGTTTCGTTGCTTCTGTTCTTGCTTTGGGTAGAGCCGGGATATGAGTTCGTGAACGAGGACCCTGTTGAGTACGTTTCCGAGGAGCAAGCTTTCGTTCCCACTGAGGACATTTTAGGCAAGATGATCATTACCCCGGATATCACTTCTATCTTTGCTTGCTAGTTGTTCGTTCCATCGCTATATCGCGGTACCTACCACTTGTTCATATAACATCCCTAGTTGCCATGAAAATCCTCTAATCCACCTTCCTAGCAAACTGTTGCCTAGTGATGTCTACTACAAAACCTTCTTCTTGTAGACGTTGTTGGTCCTCCAAGTGCAGAGGTTTGTAGGATAGTAGAAAATTTCCCTCAAGTGGATGACCTAAGGTTTATCAATCCATAGGAGGCGTAGGATGAAGATGGTCCCTCTGAAGCAACCCTGCAACCAAATAACAAAGAGTCTCTTGTGTCCCCAACACACCCAATACAATGGTAAATTGTATAGGTGCACTAGTTCGGCGAAGAGATGGTGATACAAGTGCAATATGGATAGTAGATAAAGGTTTTTGTAATCTGAAGATATAAAAATAGCAAGGTAACTAATGATAAAAGTGAGCGTAAACGGTATTGCAATGCGTTTAAACAAGGCATAGGGTTCATACTTACGCTAGTGCAAGTTCTCTCAACAATAATAACATAATTGGATCACATAACTATCCCTCAACATGCAACAAAGAGTCACTCCAAAGTCACTAATAGCGGAGAACGAACGAATAGATTATGGTAGGGTACAAAACCACCTCAAAGTTATTCTTTCCAATCAATCTGGTGGGCTATTCCTATAAGTGTCACAAACAGCCCTAGAGTTCGTACTAGAATAACACCTTAAGACACAAATCAACCAAAACCCTAATGTCACCTAGATACTCCAATGTCACCTCAAGTATCCGTGGGTATGATTATACGATATGCATCACACAATCTCAGATTCATCTATTCAACCAACACATAGAACCTCAAAGAGTGCCCCAAAGTTTCTACCGGAGAATCATGACAAAAACGTGTGCCAACCCCCATGCATAGGTTCATGGGCGGAACCCGCAAGTTGATCACCAAAACATATATCAAGTGAATAACGTGGTATCCAATTGTCACCACAGATCCGCACGACAAGACGTACATCAAGTGTTCTCAAATCTTTAAAGACTTAATCCGATAAGATAACTTCGAGGGGGAAACTCAATCCATTAAAAGAGAGAAGAGGGGGAGAAGAAACATAAGATCCAACTATAATAGCAAAACTCGCGATACATCAAGATCGTGCCAAATAAAGAACACGACAGAGAGAGAGAGATCAAACACATAGCTACTAGTACATACCCTCAACCCTGAGGGAGAACTACTCCCTCCTCGTCATGGAGAGCACCGGGATGATGAAGATGGCCAACAGAGAGGGATTGCCCCCTCCAGCAGGGTGCCGGAACGGGTCTAGATTGGTTTTCGGTGGCTACAGAGGCTTCCGGCAGCGGAACTCCCGATCTACTGTGCTCCTCGATCGTTTTAGGGTATATGGATATATATAGGCGGAAGAAATACACCAGGGGAGTCACGAGGGGCCCACGAGGGTGGAGGGCGCACCCAAGGGGGTGGGCGCGCCCCTGCCTCGTGGCTTCCTCGCTGATCCCCTGACGTGCACTCCAAGTCTCCTGTATTGCTTTCTTTCCAAAAATAACTTTTCCGAAGCTATCATTCCGTTTGGACTCCATTTGATATTCCTTTTCTTCGAAACCCTAAAACAAGGAAAAAAACAGAACTGGCACTTGGCTCTAGGTTAATAGGTTAGTCCCAAAAAGCATATAAATGCATATACAACATCCAAGGTTGATAATATAATAGCATGGAACAATCAAAAATTATAGATACGTTGGAGACGTATCATCTAGCTATGTTACAACTTTTTGCTCAGCCCCTCTTATAGCGTTGCTAGTTGCAGGTGCAGTGCGTGTTGTTCCATGTTGGAACAAGGATATGTCGGGATATCACAATATCTATTATATTTAATTATGCATCTATATACTTGGAAAAGGGTGGAAGGCTTGGCCTTTTTCTCGGTGTTTTGTTCCACTCTTGCCATCTTAGTTTCCATCAAACCGTTGTTATGTTCCTTGAATTTGCGTTCCTTACACGGTTGGGGTTTATGAGCCCCCCCTGACAGTTTGCTTTGAATAAAACTCTTCCAGAAAGGCCCATCATTGGTTTTACCATTTTCCTAATAACTAAAATTTGCATTGGGAGAAATTAACCCGAGGATTCTTAATCAACAACCCGGGCCAGTGCTTCTCATGAGTGTTGGTCCATACCGAGTAGACTGTCGGGCCACTTTGCGGAAACTCAAGGTCTAGTTTTACTCATAGTAGGCCCCATCCGATCATGGCCTGAGACGAGATACGTGCGGCTACTATCAGGCTGTCGGCACGTCGGGAGGTCTTGTTGGTTTTGTTTACCCATTGTCGAAATGTCTTGTGAACCGGCATTGCGAGCTTGATCGGGTGGTTACGGGAGGTGGATTTTCCTCCGTTGATCATGGGAGATTGTCATGGGCTAAGTTGGGACACCCCTGCAGGGTTTAAACTTTCACGAGCCGTGCCTGCGGTTATATGGCAGCTAGGAGTTTTTAATATCCAGTTGTAGTGAACTTGAAGCTAATCTCATTAAAACACACCAACCGCGTGCGTAACCGTGATGGTCTCTTTTCGACGAGGTTCGGGAAGAGAACATGGTGGGGTTATGTTTGATCGTAAGTAGTTCAGGATCACTTCTTGATCACTACTAGTTCACGACCGTTGCGTAGTTTCTCATCTTATTCTTATATTCGTAAGCTAGCCACCATACAAATGCTTAGTGCTTGCTCCAACTTCACCAATTATCCATGCCATACCTTTAAGCTTTGTTAGTCTTGATACCGATGGTGATATGATTGATGAGTCCCCGTGGCTCACAGAATACTACAAACAAAGTTGCAGGTACCAATGATACTGACATAGGTGATGACACTGAGCTCCAGTGGGAGTTTGATGCAGATCGTGGTCGTTACTATGTGACTTATCCGGCCATCAGTAGACGACCTAGTCAGACTATCCGTTTGCCTAGTAGCAGGGTGGTTTTCCTTTTCTATCTAGTCCGTAGTCGGACACTACTTTATGCATGGATAACTGTATGTTGATCCTTAGTTATGCTATTTGGGACAAGTGATGCCTGGATTATCATATTCTTTCTATTCACTCAGGTTGTATGAATTTGTGTATCACCTTGCTACGCGTCCAAAATGCAATTGTGCCTCAATCATGAATTCATCACATGACTGGGATAGAACTGCATCTTGGGCATTACAAGTTGGTATCAGAGCCGACCCTCACAATTACACGGATGTTTGCGGACAGGTGTGCGGTCATGTTTTGCATGATGTTCGTGACCCGTCATGGCACACGGCATGACACATGTGCCGGACTGGATGCACAGATGTATGTGCCAAGAGGGAACATTCCTGTGGCTCGATGAGGACGTCAGTTCCTATGAGTGGCGGTGTATGTGATAGCCTGGCATATTCGGGATGATATACTACTCATATCAATATGGAATTCCTTCTTTTCTGGGAGCCCATTCAGACAGAAATCCAAAGTCAAGCGTGCTCAGCTTGGAGTAGTTTCAGGATCTGTGACCGACCGGGAAGTTCCTCTCGAGTGCGCATGAGTGAGGACAAAGTGTGCAGAAAAGACTAGTATTGATCTGTGGGGCCAGTCTAGATCCCGCCAGGAGTAACGACTACCGGCGGGTGTGTTCGGGGCCTTACACCTATGGCCGAGGTCCAAGACTCGGTCGTCGAGTACCAAAGGTAAGGAATCCGTTGGGCCAAAGAACGAGATGCGCTCAGACAACCCGAGTCCTCGGCCACGGCAGCCCCAAAGCCGTCGTGGCAGCAACGACATCCATCCCCACCTCTACGTGAAGTGGAGTGAAGGTGACTTTGTCCTCCCCTACCACTCAAGGGCAGATCCTCAGGGGATGGCCCGAGGAGATGGAGGTGGCCTTGACAAGTTCCTCCATCATTATGGAGCAACATGCCCTTCTTGGCACGGCGTTGAGCATCTTCTGGTCCGCATAGAACAGAATCAGAGAGGCATTCAAAGGCTTTTTAAGGGTTTTGAGGAATGTTATACCTTCCTTCCATTATCTTACATAATTCTAAGGCTTACTTTTAATGCCAGATATGTCGACTAGCCCTTGACGGACAAGTGCAGAAATGAACTTTTTGTCGAAAGACTATAAAAAATGAACTACAAACATACACGTAGGAGTGTAATCTCAGTAGCGCATGAGCCCTAAGTTATTTGAGTAAACTGACTTGGGGGTTATTATTTATTTATTTGAAGTCATGTCAGAGCGAATATGCGGTACCCCCCAGACTCTAGTCGGCTTGACAAAGCTGACTGGAGGATGAAAATAAATATCAGAAACAAATAATGACTTACTTTGCATGCCTCGGCTTTGGCTCTGACATCCAACTCCGAGGAGTTGGTGCAGCTAAGTCACAAGATGTAATGGTCCAAGGAGTGCATAGTTCTGCTTCAAAAGCAAATGGATCAGCCACAAGGTAAGCGGGAAGCTAGTCCGAGCTGAAAATATGTTGTGGTGGCAACATAGATTATTTTAACACATCTATTTGTGATTGTTTGCTAGCTGCCACATCGGAGCTTGAGGCCCTCTGAGCTGAGCTGAAAAAGGCTCTGCAAGAAGCCGAACAGCAAAAATCTTCGGCGAAGAAGGCGAGCGAAGAGTTGGCCAAGGAGAAGGCAGCCCATGGAAAGGACCAAGCCGAGGTTATCGAGATCGAGGAGGACCTGAAGGGTCTATACATAGAGTGTGACTTCCATCAGGAGGACTAGAAGAAGAAGGTCGTCGAGCTTGAGAAATTGAGCTCGGCGTGCGAAGAGCCTTAGAGCCAGGCCAGCGCGAACTACGGGGAGCTTCAGCAAGTGAAGCGGATCACTGCTGGTAAGCCATACTTGCTTCGATATGTTTTTGGTGGAACCAGGTTTGCCCAACTTACGTAAATCTGGTGTTCCTCATATTCCTTTACAGACCTGCCGAGGAGTGTCTTGGATGCCAGCCACTACTATGGCTCCATGTCGGGCAACTCTGACAAGAAGACCTTCTGGGGCAGTTCCAGGTGCCATCCCATCCAACGTTGCTGAACAATCAAATGAAACAGTTGATGGAACTATAGCTCATGGCGAAGCCGATCATTGAGGACATCTGCATCAACCTCTGGCCTCAAGAGCAATTGTTGAGCAGCAACTTTTGGTCGGTGCAGTGGCTCCAAGGTGCTATGCCCCAAGTCCTTCGCTAGAACCACTCTGCCTGCCTCCGGGGTGCTCAATGGGCATACGCATGTGTGAGGACACGTTACCCTGGCATCAATGCGGCAAAAGTGGCTTCTGGCCCCCTTGCAGGGAAGAACTACACCCCAAGAAGTATATGTACCTGGTGTTGGAAGGTGCTCGGATCACCGGGACTCAATGTAGCAAGGATGAATTGTGATACTAGATGTTTCCTTGGGATGTCGAGGTTTAACTATGTAAAAAACAAGTTATATTTTGAAATGTTCACCTTTATCGTCTGATTTGTACATTTTGACTCATGTGCGACCATTTTAAATACTGAAAGTGACCAGTCATCGGCTTCCGCCCCTTTGTGTATAATACAAGGGGTGTTTCTGCAACATTTGGAACATTAGCCGATGTCTCGGTGCCTAGTGGCGGTACATGTTGGTAGAAACTAGGCAATCAAACAATTTTGGAATTATAACTTTCACTTACTAATAGGAGCTTGACTATGGGGGAAATTCACTAGCCCCCTAAGTGTGTTCTATTCGGACGTGCCAAGGTCAAGCCATTAACACTTTGACTCATTTTATAAGAACCCTTCGTTTAACACGGGGTAACCTCTACCGATTTTTAGTTTGATACTGTCGTCGGATCCCTGACTAGTTTTCGCCTATCATGACAGTCATTTTTCAGCTTTCTCCACTAAAGCACCTGATCATTCGAGTTGCAAGTGCAATCACAGTGGTTCTCCCTTTACAACCTTAGCCGAACAATGTGGAGACGTAAGGGGTAAGCACAGAAGCCGGGCAGCCCAACTGTTGTCCAAAGACATGATTTTGAAACTAACGCATATATTTCAATAACCAAGATGCCGAATACTTTTATGCGAGTATCGGAATTATTAAATGGGGAAGGTTTAAATCCGAGCCCCCGGTCATGTCGGTGCAACAAACCCTGGGTCTGTTGACCAGACTCTGCACATGCACGAGAACAAGATCACAACTCCAAAGATCAGATTGGAATGCAAGAGACCAGCCCTTTGAAGGATCTGACATGCAGATCATGAAGACCAAGAGGAGCCAGAGAAGCAAGATGCATTGAGGGAAAAGCCTCCCTTGTCGTGAAGGTGAGCTTGGCGAGGATGGGGTTTCCCCTGGAAGCGAGCCTTCAAGGCGTCCCAGCAGGACTGCTAGGACTTACGGAGGCACAACCAACCCACCGCGCCACCTCATCATGACCCAAGTCATTGAACAGTGTGGTGTCTAGCTCCAAGGTGACTAAGCGCTGCAATTCACCACTTGGCAGCCACTTCCTACAGAAAATGTCTACGAGTGACACCCGTCCTGCGAAGTGTCAAGCAAGGAGGTGCAAAGCCGGCAAAATAGCCCGGTAACCCCTATCGGGCAAGGTGTGATGTGATGTTGAGTGGCGCATTTAATGTGCTCTGTCTGCCTACAGAGGTAGGTATGATAGCACTGTTTGCTAACTAATCAATGCATAATGACCGATTTGCCAGTGTGGTAACCCCTTCTATCTATAAAAGGAGGCCCAAGGCAACCGTAGAAGGGGTTGGATGATTTCGACCTCCACATACTCATACGCGTGTGGCCGCTCTCACCCTAAGACGACCCTGCCGGGCGAGTGAGCTACATTCACAACCATTTTCCCACGATCAATCTACCAAAGCAGGAGTAGGGTTTTACGCCTCACGGCAGCCCGAACCTGGGTAAAATTGCCTGTGTGATCTCTGTCGTGATGTTCCACACTTTTCCGCTCTTTGTGCAACATGCCATCCCCCTGTCGAACCAGAAAGGGGCTCCTGGTCCCATAGGTGTCGTGGTTTCCCGCGACATCTTTGGAGCGCCAGGTAGGGGGATCACTTACGCAAACCCGAAGGCGTCAGCAGCGCATCGTCTTCATTGTCATTTTCGTCGTCAATGGCTCCATCGACTATGGCACCCAGGAAGAAGCCCGGTGCCGCAGCTCACCCATCCACCTCGAAGGCTCCACCACCCGCGACCGACGATACCGCAGAGGGCGCGGGGCCGCAGGAGGATGCGGGTGCTACGGGGGACGTGGTCGGCGGAAGCGGCATTCTAACCACCTCCCCCGCTGTCGGTGTCAAAACCAACGGATCTCGGGTAGGGGGTCCCGAACCGTGCATCTAAGGTGTATGGTAACAGGAGGCGGGGGACACAATGTTTACTTAGGTTCGGGCCCTGTCGATGGACATAATACCCTACTTCCTGCTTGATTGATCTTGATGATATGAGTATTACAAGAGTTGATCTACCATGAGAACAGAGAGGCTAAACCCTAGAAGCTAGCCTATGGTATGATTGTTGTTGTCCTATAGACTAAAACCCTCTGTTTTATATAAACACCGGAGGGACTAGGGTTACACAGAGTCGGTTACAAGGGAGGGGATCTACATATCCGAATCGCCAAGCTTGCCTTCCACGCAAAGGAGAGTCCCATCCGGACACGGGACAAAGTCTTTAATCTTGTATCTTCAAAGGCTAATAGTCCAGCCAAGGGATATAGTCCGGCTGCCAGAGGACCACCTAATCTAGGACTCCCTCAGTAGCCCCTGAACCAGGCTTCAATGACGATGAGTCCGGCGCGCAGATTGTCTTCGGCATTGCAAGGCGGGTTCCTCCTATGAATACTCCATAGAAGATTTTGAGCACAAGGATAGTGTCCGGCTCTGCAAAGCAAATTCCACATACCACCGTAGAGAGAATAATATTTCCACAAATCTAATTTGCTGACAACTTTTCATAACGTGACATCACGCCCTCGCCCCGGTCATTATTCGAATCGTTTTTCTTAACCAGCCAATGCACGTGTTGCGAGGCGGTTTTATTGGCACGTCTTGTCGAAGCAGAGATCGTGTCCCCTTATCACGGGATTCTCATCAATATGGGTGTGGGTAAACCAATCGTGCTTGTTAGTACGACTCCTCGATTTTAGGCAAGTTCCAAACGGCCACGCGGAGGACGCTTGATATTCGCCATCTTTATAAAGGGGCCAAAGCCTATCCTTTTCTTCACACGCTCAATCCCTCCCTTCCCCCACCCCGAGTTCGAACACCCAAGGCTCAGGCGAAGCACTTCAGACCATCAATCATGTCCGGATCCAACCTTTAGGGCCGGTGGATGGCCTCCTCTGTCTTAGAGGAGGACATCAAGAAGCTAACGGAGGCCAGATATCTGACCGCCGAAATCTCGCACAGGCTGCCTGCCCGAGGGAAAGTCATCCCCACTCCCGAACCCAACGAGAGTGTCATATTTTTTTCCCACTTCCTACGAGGGCTAGGCTTTAGCCTTGATCCCTTTGTCAGAGGGCTCATGTTCTATTATGGTATCGACTTCCACGATCTAGCTCCAAATTCCATTCTTCACATCTCGTCATTTATCGTCGTATGTGAGGCCTTCCTCCGCATCACCCCACACTTCGGCTTATGGCTCAAGACCTTCAATGTGAAGCCAAAGATGATCGATGGGCGACATGCAGAATGCGGAGGTGCCACAATAAGCAAAGGTGTCGATGCCCCATGGCCAAAGGGTTCCTTCCCAGAGATATCCAACTTATGGCAGCGGGAGTGGTTTTACATCACAGCTCCCCAAAGTACTAAGTGGGTGGCCACCCCCGCCTTCCGTACAGCCCCCCACCACGACTAGCGTCATGGTTCAACAAGGGGCTAGACTGGGTGCCGGTCAATGATGTGCCGACATTGCAAAGTCGCATCCGAGATCTCCTCAAGAGGGATGTGGGTCTCGTCAAAGTAATGCAAGTTATGCTAGTTCGTCAGGTCCTGCCATGCCAACGTCGATCTCTCCGTATGTGGGAGTTCAACCCGGAAGGACCGCGAACTATTCATCAGTTCTTTGGCATGACGCTTGAATAAAGTGTTCGGACACCACCGAGGATGTGAGTCTCAACTGTAATCGTCCAGATTCCCAGGTAAGTATTTCCACGACCGAACACACTGTCTTTGAATTTGCCATATCATAATTCTGAAAGAATTGCTCCTGGCCAGGACTGGGTAAGAAAGGCAAAGATGATCAGGTGTTCGGCCACCCTTCCCAAGGGCTCGCCGGATCCTGTACTAGCCAGGATGCTGGAGTACGCACCTTATCAAGTGCCCTCGGGGGAAGATAAAGGGAGAGACGAAGAAGCCGAAAGCAAGCCTCATGCATTACTCATCCAAACCGGGGGAATTAGTACCTCCACGAAGGAGGATAATCGGGGAGAAGAATCTGAAATTCCCTCTCCCCAAGGAAGGAAAAGGACCGCTCTTGAGGACTTGGAAACAAGGTTTTCCAAATGACAGAAGAATCCCTTGCCAAGGGGCCCTGACCCGGAGGGCATTCCTTCCGCAGAGTGCCCGCAAGGGGATCAGCCCTCCACTGAGCTATAAGTGAACAAAAGTACTTTTGGTAAATGTATTTTGCTTTATCTCCATGGACAATAACCAAGACGTATGTCTTGCTGTCCGGATCATAGCTCTTCCCGATAGAGTTCGTCTTCAGGGGATCTTCTTCCGGAGATGATGGAGAGCGAAACACCTCCCCTTGTCTCCCCGCCTCCTGGGGTGGATGACCCTGAGGTGTCATCACGGAGGATTTCTCCTGATCCGCCAAGGCCAGAAGGTAACCCTTCGGCCACCTGAAGTCCGGAGTATTCGGCTCCTAAGGGGAGTAACAGAAAGATTCCGGGATTGTCTGGTGCGCAACCGGACGTACTGACGGGTCTTTTGAAGCAAGCGGCTATCTCGGAGGAGCATCGTACTTTAATGGGTACAGTGGTTGAGAGGATCTCATCCGCTAAAAGTGGGTTGCATGAAGCTTTTACGAGCCTGCTAAAAGGCTTTGAGGTACGCAAAAAAAATTGACGGTACCGCACACGCTAGGTGTGCTCTATAGAGATAGTAGCCCCTGAGACTCTGGTTGCTGTCCCGAGGCAGAAAACAGAGGATCATAGTCCCAGGCAATGAATGCGCTGCTTTCATGTGCAGGCAGCGGACGGTCCGGTGGCTGGCCGGACTGCTGAGTTTGCCGGACTAAGCCGGCAACTGGACGTGGCAGATGCTGACATTGCGCTTGTGAACAAGCTGCTTGACGAGGCACAGGGTATGTAATTTCGGGTGGTCAGCAAGTATTAAGAGGAGCATGGTGCTAGTATGTAGAATACGTTTTGACTGCAAATGGAGCTGCCGCCATGGAGACCCTTCGTGCGGAACTTGCCCGAGCCAAGGAACAAGCCAGGAGAAGTGATGCGGCCGCCCTAAAGGCGGCCGAAGACTTAAGAGCCGAACAGGCTGCTCATCGCAAGAGCGAAGATGAAATAGCAAAGATGGCTGTTGAGCTGAAACAAGCCGCTGGCCGATATGAGCTTCTTGAAAAGGAAAGCCAAGTGGGAGCAACTCACCTGAAGAGAGCCGTGGAGGCAGCCAAGGAAACCCATTCAAAAATCAGAGCGGCAAAGTAGGAGCTCCGTCAAGCCGGAGATATCACGGCAGGGAAGCCCTTTTTGTTGCGAACGAAGTTCGGGGATCCAAAGTATGCCCCTCTAGGTCGATTATGGAGTGCTGCAGATGCATATGCGGACTAGGCAATGAGTGCTGCTGATGCGACTGAGTTTTTTAAAGATCAAGAAGATCACAAAGTAGAGAAGTTGTTCTGGTCACAGTTTAGTGCTCCGACGCATCCGCTGCTATTAAATGAGCAAATGGCCGAGTGGGCTGAGCTCCATAGGTTGTCCGGGCTTGCCATGAGGTCTGTCGTGGATCATCTTTGGCCGGAAGGACCAAGGCCGAATAGTTATTTTGGTTTAGTGCAACGATTCCTTGGTGATGTGCAGCATATCGATGCCGTAAAGAGGTCGGCGTGCATAGAGGGTGCGCGAATGGCTCTTGCCCGTGTTAAGACATACTGGGCAGAGATGGATGCCACCGCTATTGCAACCCAAGATCCGGCCATAGGCCAGGTCTCGGTCGAGCACTATTTAGAAGAAGTCCTAGAAGGCGCTCGTTTAATAGACGCTCAATGCTCGAAGAGTATCATGTTCGAGTGACATGTATCCCCATTGTAAAAATAGTATTATTTGAATTTTATAGGCTGTTTTTATTGCCTGAAGGTATTATGATGCCTCCTGTGCGGCTGTTTATGTAAGTATATAACCTGAAAGTTTGCAGTCGTCGGCTTCAGCCCCCATGCACATATTGCGGGGGTGTTTGGAAAAGCACGTATTCACACTTGATCCAACGTCTTGGTCCATGAAGGAGGTGATAGCACGGCGATCAAGGCAATCGGACTATATTGCTTTAACACTTTCACTTAGCCATAGGAGTTTCACAGTGGGGCTACTGTATAGCCCCTGGTACTTCCGCGCTTATTCAAATACAGTGCGCGTACATATATGACTGGGAAACCGGTCCTTCGTTAATGCGGAGGAATCGCGAAGATTCCGCCGAGTCCTGGAGTGGTTGACCAGTCTCGCGCTTTGTCATGACAGTCAGTTTTCGGCTTTCTCTACTAAGGTGCTCATCTAGATGAACCAGGGCACAATCGCAGTAGTTTTCCCGGCGCCACCTTAGCCGATAGAGCGCAACGCAAGGTAGAAAAACACGGGAGCCGGGCAAACCCAACATTTGACCAAAGACACGATTTGGAGCTGATGCATATAAGGCCAAACTCGTGACGCCGAACACTCCCTAAGGTATTCGGACTTTACAACATATACCGGGCTGAGCAAAGCCCTTGATAATGAAACCTGAATTTCCAGGTACGTGCATTAGTCTGACATGGTGAAAATGCCAATAACGTCAGCATCCCTCTCGGTTGTGCTAAGTATCCGGAGGGCGTGAAGCAACAAGAGACATTGAGAAAGGTTTACACAGGGTCTTAATCTAGAAAGAAACCTTTGAGCGGGGCCCTGCTGCACGTCTGCGCCTGTGTCTCCGTTGTGCCGTGTCCTGGAAGGGTGTAGCACGATTGTCATCTGCAAGAGAGAAAAAACCCAGGTGAAAGCCTACGTGCGGAAAATTGGTTATTCTTAATAGACCATGGAAATTCAATCTAAGTAAGGTCAAACCGAACTATAGTCCTTTTTACATGCGGGAAGCCCCTAGCGCCACCTATGGGGGTATATCCATTGACCCAATCTCGGGTTTATCTGAACTGTTACAGCGAGGGGTGCGCCGGACTCGTCTAGTCGCATCCGCGGTCTTGACGACCGATCAATTATTCTGGTTGGAGGGGTCGTTCAGTGTTCGGCTGCGAAAGCCGCCGTACTTTCCTCTGCATGTAAGGAACACTCTGAGTTTCCGCTAACTATGATGATGCCATGTGGACCGGGCATCATAAGCTTAAGATAAGCATAATGCGGTATTACATTAAAACGAGCGAAGGCTATTCTTCCAAGTAGTGCTTGATAGCCGCTTTGGAATGGAGCGATGTCGAAGGTTAATTCTTCGCTTCGGAAGTTGTCGGGAGAACCGAATACAACCTCTAGTACTATAGAGCCCGTGCAGCGGGCCTCTGGGCCTAGTACTACTCCTTTAAAGGTAGTATTGCTTTGGCTGATTCTTGTTGGGTCTATCCCCATTTTGCAGACTGTGTCTTGATATATCAGATTAAGACTACTGCCACCATCAATAAGGACTCGGGTGAGATGGTATCCGTCAATTATTGGGTCTAGTACCAAGCCAGCCGATCCACCGTGCCGGATACTAGTCAGGTGATCCCTGCGATCAAAAGTGATTGGGCAGGCCGACCAAGGGTTGAATTTGGGGGTAACGGGCTCTACGGTGTATACGCCTCGGAGTGCGCGTGTGCTCCTCCCCTTTGTTACATGAATCATGTTCACTATTTTGACTTCTGGTGGGAATTTTTCCTATCCCCCAGTGTTTTGTTGGTTAGGCTCATCCTCGTCTTCACTCGGTGTCTCCCTCCCCTTGTGTTCGGCGTTTAGCTTGCCGGCCTGCTTAAAGACGCAGCATTCTCCGTTGGTGTGATTTGTAGGTTTATCGAAGGTGCCGTGAATCTGACATAATTTGTCCAGATCTTGTTTAGGCTGGACGATCCATCTCTGCTGCCTTTGAATGGCTTTTTCCCTTGACCGGGTCGAGAGCCCCTAAATCTGGCGTTTACCACCATGTTGTCTGGGCTGTCTTCGTTTCTTCGACGCTTTCTTTTATCGCTTCATGGTTTTCCATTGCCATCCCTGACTTTGGATGTGCTTGGGTCGCTGGTGCCGCTGCGGGCCAGCCAACTACCCTCGCTCGCGCAAAAGCGGGTCATAAGGCTTGTTAGGGCTGCCATTGTCCTTGGTTTTTCCTGGCCGAGGTGTCTGGCAAGCCATTCATCCCGGACACTATGTTTGAAAGCCGCTAAGGCTTCGGCGTTCGGGCAATCGACAATTTGATTCTTCTTAGTGAGGAATCTTTTCCAAAGCTTTTGGGTTGACTCTCCGGGTTGTTGAATTATGTGACTTAAATCGTCTCCATCCGGAGGTCGGACATAGGTCCCTTGAAAATTAGCCCTGAAAGCGTCCTCGAGCTCTTCCCAACTTCCAATTGAGTTCTCGAGGGAATTGTCCTTTGCTGCTTCCTCCCGTTCCTCGTCATCATTTTCTTCGGGTGTATCCACCATGTATATATCATGTGATGAAGTGGCAGTCTAGTGCCCTGCGGGCGGTGGTTCCTGTTCGTCTCCCACATCGTCGTCCATACCGTCGATGTCTTCGGAGCCGAAATAAAGCATGTCGGTTAAGTCGTCGACAGTGGCTATTAAGTGGGTGGTGGGTGGGGAACGAATTTCTTCACCGTCTGTTTCCCACTCGAGCCGAACACAGTTCGGCCAAGAGCCTCCTGACAAGGAGAGAGACCTTAATGAATTTAGCACATCGTCTAAGGGCGAATGCTGAAAGATATCCGCGGAGGAAAAATCCGTGATCGGCGCCCAATTGGATTTGATCGGTACGGACGCAGGCGGTTCGGAGACCGTGGCCGGGGACGAACCCAAAGGTCTGGCAACACAAGTCTTGTAGGAGGTGAAGTCAGTATTTGTAACGCCCTCGATGCGGCTATATCTCCCATGTATCGAAGCATGACTTAGAGGCATAACCGCATTGAAAGCAATGTCGCAAGTGAGGTAATCTTCACACAACCCATGTAATACATAAGGGAAAGAGATACATAGTTGGCTTACAATCGCCACTTCACAGAATTACAAGAAATAAAGCATTACATCATCCAGATACAACCAAGGTCCGACTACGAAGCCAAAATAAAAGAAGACTACCCCAAATGCTACACAGATCCCTGATCGACCCCGACTGGGCTCCACTACTGATCAACTAGAATGGAACAACATAAAGGAAAAGATCTTCATCGAGCTCCTCCTTGAGCTTGGTTGCGTCACCTGCTCGGTAACATTGGCACCTGCAAACTAGTTTTGGAAGTATCTGTGAGTCACGGGGACTCAGCAATCTCCCACCCTCACGATCAAGACTATTTAAGCTTATAGGAAGGGTAAAAGGTATGAGGTGGAGCTGCAGCAAGCGACTAGCATATATGGTGGCTAACATACGCCAAAGAGAGCGAGAAGAGAAGGCAAAAGCACGGTCGAACAACTATGATCAAGAAGTGATCCTAGAACAACCTACGTCAAGCATTACTCCAACGCCGTGTTCACTTCCCGGACTCCACCGAGAAGAGACCATCACGGTTACACACGCGGTTGATGCATTTTAATTAAGATAAACTTCAGGTTTTCTACAAGCGGACATTAACAAATTCCCATCTCCCCATAATCGCGGGCACAGCTTTCGAAAGTTCAAAACTTTGCAGGGGTGTCCCAACTTAGCCCATCACAAGCTCTCACGGTCAACGAAGGATATTCCTTCTAGTGGGAAAACCCGACCAGGCTCGGAATCCCGGTTACAAGACATTTCGACAATGGTAAAACAAGACCAGCAAAGCCACCCGGATGTGCTGAAAATCCCGATAGGAGCTGCACATATCTCGTTCTCAGGGCACACCGGATGAGCAAGACGTCGGGTAAGCCAGCCCAGAGTTGCCCCTGGTAGCCTCGGATATCGCTCAGTTGGACCAACACTTAGAGAAGCACTGGCCCGGGGGGGGGGGGTTAAATAAAGATGACCCTTGAGCCGGCCGACTCAAGGGAAAGAAAAGGCTAGGTGGCAAATGGTAAAACCAATGTTGGGCCTTGCTGGAGGAGTTTTATTCAAGGCGAACTGTCAAGGGGTTCCCATTATAACCCAACCGCGTAAGGAACGCAAAATCCGGGAACATAACACCGATATGACGGAAACTAGGGCGGCAGGAGTGGAACAAAACACCAGGCATAAGGCCGAGCCTTCCACCATTTACCAAGTGTATAGATGCATTAATTAAATAAGAGATATTGTGATATCCCAACAAAATATCCATGTTCCCACAAGGAACAAACTCCAATATTCACCTGCAACTAACAACGCTATAAGAGGGGATGAGCAAAGCGGTAACATAGCCAAACAACGGTTTGCTAGGACAAGGTGGATTAGAGGCTTGGCTTAACAATATGGGAGGCATGGTCAGCAAGTGGTAGGTATCGTAGCATAGGCATAGCAAAAGAGCGAGCAACTAGCAAGCAAACATAGAAGTGATTTCTAGGGTATGGTCATCTTGCCTGAAATCCCGCAAGGAAGAAGAACGAGTCCATGAAGAAGACAAATGGACGTAGTCGAACAGATCCTAACAACTCCGGAACGAAACCGAAGCTAACGCGAGAAGCAACCCAGAAAGAAGCAAACAACATAATAAACAACCAACACATAATCATGGCATGATGCACAACCAAGTATGATGCATGTCCGGTTTAAATAGGCATGACATGGCAAAATGCAACAACCAAAACTACAAATTAAGTGGAGCTCAATATGCAATGGGTTGCATATTGACGGAACACCACATCAATTATTTAGTTCTCTCTCGGTTATGTACCCAACAATATTAAATGTGGTTAAGCATGTAAAGAGGTGAAACATAAAGGGATTATCTATCTAAACAATTTAAATGGGGCCGGATATAGCAAACAACAAATCCGATAAATCCCCATATGCATTAGTAAATTAATGCAAACAACAATTTAAACCATCTTAATGTTGTTAACATGATGCGGATGACATGATCAAGTTTATGCAATTTTATTAAAAGTTGACAAGAGCAATATGAAGCATTTTTCACCGTGGTGGAAAGGAAAGGGGTTCCACGGCAACGATAATGAAAACGGTGCCACGGCAACGTTCCGGTTCCGGTAACTCGATTGAGATACCGATGCAAAGGGGAAGTGTGCGGATGCGTGCAAAAGATGGTGGGGCGCTCCCGGATTCCGGGTGTCCCACGAGACGACGGTAACAAGATAAAAGAGGGGCGCGTGCATCGAAAAATTCGAACACGGTTCGAACATGAGCATCTCAAACATCGCAAGCATTCGATCACGGATGTCGTCTCGATGGTTATACCTTCGAAGCATGTGTTCTCGGAGTGGTTCAGGTCAAGCAGTGTAGTTGTTCATGATCGTCGTGGGAAGTAGTGGTACTCGGCGATGGTAGAGGAAGTAGTTGTTCACATGACGGTAGTCAAACTTGACGGTTCTATTACACGGGTCTTCGGCAACGGTAGTGGTACCCATTTTGTAGTCGTGCACATTCCATAGATGTTTGAGGTCACGGCGAGGATCTTGTCGTCCATGGTTCTTCGAGGGTCGATGGTACATGTTCTGTAGACGTTCGGGCGGCGGTAGTGGTACACGTTTAACGTCGACGGTAGTAGTTCATGGTTCGTAGACGAACTTGGCGTATCCGAGCAGTGGTCGAACTTGAGGTGGTCCCGGACCGGATGGACTTGGCGCATCCGACAGCAAAAGTATGCAAACTGGTTCGGTGGTGACTATGAGGAATCCAACTATGTGGCACTCGGCATCGAGGTCCCGTAGTGCAACAGCGACAGGAGGCAGGCCCTAACAGAGACGAAACAAGGCGGACATAGGCAGAGGTGAACACGACGAGGCGGGCAGTCGCCGCAGCGGCTTGCTCGCCGGCAACTACTGGCGACGGACGTCGGGGTGGATGGAGCTTTTGCTCCAGCGATGCAGCGGCGCAGGGAATGGAGGGAGGTGCTGCTCCGGGCGCTCGACGGCATCTCCGTTGAGAACTGACTCGAGGCAGGGGTTTGGCGGCCATGAGTTGGGCTCCTGTTACAGAGAACAAGTGAGATGAGAGGTGGAGGAGGGAAGGAGAAGGAGGAAGAGGTGCGAGGGAAGGGGCCTTGGAGGTCGAGGTCGGCGGGAACGGCGCGCAGGCTGATCCGGGCGGAGGCACGCGGGATCCCACCGGTGGCGTGGCCGGAGACGACGGCGCCATGGGGATTGGTCCCCTGGACGCATCCTGCGATGCTGGAAGAATCAACAGCGGGGTTTGTGAAGAGGCGAGGTGGAGGAGGAGCTGGCGGCGCTACGAGAACCAGAGGGAGAGGGTCGAGGGAATCGGTTGGAGCACGGGGATCCAATGGATGGGGCGCTGCGAGGGAGATGGGTCTCGGGCTCCTCGCGGGGTTGGTGGGAGCGAGAGGGAGGAGGGGATCGGGTTAGGTTAGCAGCGGGACTGGTGGGCCGGCGCGAGAGGCCCAGGTGGGCTGGCTGATGGGCTTAGAGGTAAATGGCCGGCCTGTCTCCCTCTTCTCACTCCTCTTCTCACCCTTTTCAAAACGGAAAAATAAAGAGAAAGAAAAAGGGGAGAAAAGAAAGGTTAGAGAAAGAGTTTGGGCAGGGGGATAATTTTCACGAACTTGTAAAAATGTGCACGGTCCATGAAAATTAGGGGAGACATGATTGAAAGATGTCATTCAAACACATTTGAATTTAATTCAAATGGGTTTGAACTAGGGCTTGGTTATAGAAGTGTCCAAAAATGTTGAGGTTTTAGGAGGAGCCTCGATAAAAGAGATGAGAGATATTGGCAAGGTTTGAAGGTCAAACTTGAAGTGGAAATAGGCATGAGGATTATTTTTGCACGTGTGTTATGGTGAATATCAAATTAAAGAAATATTGAATATAGCTCCCTACTATCGGGAGGATAGGTTATAAAGAGAAACCACCATGTGAGTTCCCTCGATTTAAATAGATCAACGATCTATGCAATTTATTTAAGTGAGATGCGAAAGATTTATGACATGATGACATGATGCAATGCAAAATAAAAGGAGCAACCAAGAATGAAACACACGGAGAAACCCGGAACCTATGTAAGTCTTCTCGAGCATCGGTCTTGGGGCATCACAGTATTCAGCTCTATCACCGCTGAGTGTGCGGCCTCCGGGGCGGGGTCCATCCACCTATCCTCAGACGGCGTGATCTGCTCCGGATCAAGGGCCGGAGTCACCACAGGTGTGATCTCCCGAACACAGTCCGGCGGTAGAGCTAAGTCATGCCCGTCGTGAGTGTGTGGCGCAACTGATGCGGGCTCGAATTTGTCGGTGTACAAAAAGAGGGGTACACTTTTTCTACCCCTATAACTATGCACGGGCAGTCTGAGCCACGGGCACCACCACACCAAGCAAGGCAAGGGAGGTGAGTCAGGGTAAGACCGAAGCTCAAGAGAACTACGACGCCAAGGCCAAGACCACGAAGAGCAAAGGGGACGAAGCGGACTCCCCCGGCAAGATCCTTGCCGGGAGACAGTTCTAGCAGCCCCGGCAAGAGCCTTGCCGGGGCGACTCGTCCCACGCCTACGGAGAAAATCACCCTTGAGTCCACTGCCCCCAAAGGGCAAGGATTCGGGAGACATCCCCGTGGCGGCATGCAGATCTCTGTAAAGACATTCAAGATCCGATATGCACTAAGGAGACGACAACCCTTGGCGGGATCCCAGCCGAGGAAGACCACAAGGCCCCCGTCAAGCGCCTTGCCGGGGATGACAGCAGGCGCCTCGGCAAGACCCTTGCCGGGGCCCCGGCAAGGCCCTTCCCGAGGACACCCACGGGGCCACCATCAGGCCCACGCTGACTAAACCTCCACCACCGCATGCATGTAGCTGCCGACCCAACCAGCTGGGCAGGCACATGCGTGGCGGCATGCAGATCTTCGTGAAGACCCACCACTGCGCCACCTCAGCTGCCTGCCTACCTATGTGGCATCTCAGGCATCGCTGGCCAGGGCGCGTGTCGACACAAGAAGGAGCGGCGACGGACGAGATATATCTCTCCCTCATCCCCGATAAAGCAAGTACACCTAAGCAAGATGCATTAAATGCGCCTTGTCATGTAATGCGAGGGATAACCTCGCATCACTGTACCCTTTCAACCTCCTATGTGCCACTGTGGCAACCCCTTTTTCTATAAAAGGAGGCCCGAGGTGACCAGGAGAAGGGTTCGGCTTTTTGGAGCTCCTCACGCCCCATAGCTAGCTCAAGAACACATATATACAATCCACCAAAGCAGGAGTAGGGTTTTATGCATCCTCATGGCCCGAACCTGGATAAACGAACAGTGTGCTACCTGTTAGATCCGCTCTTCTCATGACCCTGCGCCCCGCTAACCACAGTAGGGATTTTTGTGATCCCATAGGTGTCGTTCCCACCGACATCTTTGGGGAGCCAGGTAGGGGGCGCAGTTGCGAGAATCGGCTCTAGCAATCAGCCCAGCACTCCTTCGTCTTCGTGGCTCTTGGAGAGGGAAGGAGGCCGGAAGATCAGCGCTCGAGCGACTACAAACAGAAGCTAAGTTACATTGGACCCCGGATATTTCCATTCTATTATATAAAGTTATTATCCTCAGAGCTGTCGTTCTTTGTACAAAAAGAAACCTGTACGCAAATGGGGCCTTCCCCGACCGGCAATGCCTTTGTTCTGTTTCGAGTCCGCTCAACAGTTCAAATGGCCGCGTTGAAAATGGTAGGGTAGCCTTCCGCAATTGGCAAGGCTCTCGACTCTGACTCGAGTCAAACTCGACAGTTCGAGCGGCTGCGTCAAAGGTGGTAAGGTGGCTCACCCGGCAGCACGCTCACCCGGCAGGCCAATGGGGACCCGTCCCCAAGACGCCGCCTTGGGTTTTCGCGCCGGCAAGCTTACCCAGCTGGCATAGGGTGGACGTACAAAGAGGCAACAAACAGGAAAATAGCATGCATAATTCCAAAAGTACTGCAAAGTTATATTATATCACATCATTGTTGCGGTTCTAACTAAAGATGAAATTTGTCTTGGTCGTGAACCTGCAGCGGCGGTGAAGAACGGGATGCCTAATCCCGGCGCTGGCCTTCCACCCTCTTGATTTCATCGATGCTGCTGATGATGGGCTTGATGTGCTCCTTGAGCACCGTGAGGTCAATACCATCCGGCAAGCTATCCATCGCAGCATCGAAGTCGAGGTCGGGATTCCAATACGCCATCTTGGTGAGGACCTTGGTCATGCCCCCCGGGCAAAGTCGCCGGGCTTCCCCAGCCAACGTGGCCGCTCGGTTGGAGTGAAGATAAGCCAAGGCTCCAAGGACGCCCTTGAAGAAGAGGGTCAGCTTGGTGTTGACGGTCCCGCTGCACTCAGGGGCGTACCTCACGTTTGGCATCCCCATGGTGGCCAACTGCGAGGTGACCCTGCCGGCGACGTCCTCCAGACGGCTGATCCATCTGTTCTCGCCCGCCAGATATTCCTGGTGGGAGGCGGCCTCGTTCACCTGCAGCTGCTTCTCCTCCTCCAGACTCCTGGTCAAGGTCTCCTCCCGAGCCTTGCTCTCCGACAACATCTTCTCGAGATCCTCTAGCTTCAGCTTGAGATCTCTGACGGAGTTTTGTGCTTCGGAGAGCTCCCCAGCCCTACTGATGACCGCTCCTTGCGCCTCCACCAAGGCGCTGTTGAGCGTGCTCTTCTCGTTGGACAGCTTGAGGGCCTGCTCCTTCAGCTCGTCCTGCTCCACCTCCTCCTCCCTTACTTTGCCGGCATGGGCCAGATCCTAGGCATCGAGTGCCTCCTTGTGCCTCTGCTCCAGCTCGCGAGTCCGCCGTGCGACAAGGGCCTCGAGCTCCTCATCCTTGCCACAGAGCGCTACGGCAAGATTCACCTCATGCACGGTGAGGTCCTCTTCCTGGGAATCCAGTGCGGCTTGATGCTTGTTCCGGACGGCCTCGGCCGCGGCAGCCAAGTTCGCCGCCTTTTCCTGGGCCTTCTCGATGTCAGCCATCTTCATGGTGAGCTCGACATTGTGCTTGGCCAATTCCTCCTGAAAGGCCCTCTGCTCCTCCTGAGTCTGGTGGAACCAGGTCTGCGTCTCAGCAACGCGCGCCTTGAAATCCACCTCCGCCTGGTCCACCGTTGCTGTCCTGGACTTAAACTTGTCCAGACGGACACGGTAGAGCGCCTGGAGTTTTCGGAAGTTGGCCCCCATAGCGCGGAAAAGCTGCTCTTCTGGAGAACCATCACCGCCAACGCCCGGCTCATCGACAACCTTGAGCCCGGTGGCGGCAAGCACCTCGCCGTCAAAGACTTCCCCTTCGGCGGGCGCCCGGGAACTTGACGCCCCTGGGAGATGGACGAAAAGATCGTCACCCACCTTCAGATATCTGCAGGGGCCCGAGGTTGAGGAGGAGGGAGGCTGATCATCAACCACCTCTTCCTCGGCAGTGGCCTTAACGGCTTCCCCGGCAGGCCCACCGTTGGCGCCCTCAGCAGAAGCCTCGCCGGTCGCCTTGGCGGCCCCCCGCAGCAGTGTCCTCGGCAGCATCCTTGGCGACCTCGTCAGCATCCCTGGCGGCCTCCTCAGCAATGTTCCCAACAATAGTATCCACGTCCTCCATACCTATTGAAGGAGGGCCTGGGTAGTAATGGGAGCATTGAAGCCAAGAAAAAGAATAAGGGAAAAACAGAGACGGAGGAGAGGTGACTCACCAGTGCCAGGCTGTGAAGCAGAAGTCCCCTCCCCGCCAGCATTCGGCGCCATGGCAGAGTCACCAGCGCCCAAGTTCCCCTCTTCCTCCATGGGTGTGGGGTCCGTGCTTGATGCCCTTGCCGGGGACGCCCCTCACGACGGTGTAGTCGATGGGGGTGGTGTGTTGGGGGTAGCCCTCTGCGGCTCCTCCTGCTGCCGCTCCCCTCCTGCAAACCCGACAAGGTCAGCACCATAGCATCGAACGCCTACCATGTGTCGATAAGAGGAGGGTGACGAACTTACGCTTGGGGCTGTGCTGGGGGCTGCTATCCAGGCTGCTCAGCACCACCAATGGCGACTCTGAAGCACTGGCCAGGGGCTGGCCGCCCGCCAAGGCTTTGGCCCTCTTCACCCTTTGGGCCAACGTCTCTGCATCCCTGCAAAAGCAAAAACAGATCAAGATGAGTGACTTAATTCAGAGGAATGGAAATGGCAGTAAGGAACGGAGTACTTACTCGTCATCTATCTCCTCTTCCTCCACCACTTTCCTTTTCCTCTTCGGGTTGAGAGGCCCGAGATCAAAAGTGACCTCCGCGTTAACATCCGAGTCGACATCTGCCGGAGGAGGCGAAGATGGCGGGGTTTGTGCGCGCCCAGATGAGGAAGGGGATGTTGTCTTCTTCTGCTCAGCGGCCTTCGTCAGCCTCTTGGCTGCCGTGGCCCTCGTGTGACGCCCAGACCCCTCCAGGGTCAATTGAGGCCGCGTAGCCCTGCTAGGCCGGACCGGCTCGCCGGAGCTAGCCCGCCGCAGGATTCGCCCTCTTCCCCTGGTGGGCGTCGAGCCCGCCGCCACGTCCTCCTCCTCCGATGACTCGTCGGCCGCGTCTTCGACGAGCAGAGCTCCAGTGTCGGTGCTGCTCACCTCCCCGGAGGCCGCCGCCCACCGGGTGAGCTCCTCTTCTTCCGCAGTCATTGCGGCCTTGTCCTCCACAACCCCGGCGCTGCCGGCCTCCATGGCAAGCTGTGCCTCCCTCGCCCTAGTGGTGATGTAGTCCAGCTCTGTCTGGGTCGTGTCCAGGACAAGCCACCGCTCGGCGGCAGCATTGACATACACCTCAATCAGGGTGTCAAAGAATTGCTGCACATCCACGTCCTTCGGCTCCTTCCAGCTCGGCACAGGGCCGTGCGCATTACAGTCCGGCATCATGGCGATGATCTCGGACCGACGTGAATTATTGCACAACGGGACCACCCCCGCTGGCAGCTTGAAAAACGGCCCCTTGAGGGCCTTGCCAACCTTTGTGGCAGCCCTCGCGGCCTTGCCGGTCCGTTCGACCTCGCCATGGCGACCGACATCAAGCTGGAAAAGCCGCTGGCAGAAGTGGGCATGCGCCAACACCGTGAAATTGTGGTCGAGGCCGGGGCGGAGTCGCATAATGTCAGCCGGATTCGTTAAAAACCAGGCTGGCCTCCAATTGTTGTGCAACGGGGCGATCCGGCGACGAATGAAGTCCACCCCGATCATCTCAAGGGTGAGTCCAGCCCGGGTGAGCCGGAGAATCCTGGTGGTGGTGACAGTGAGCCTCCCGTCAGCGACGTCGACAACACTCCAATCGCTGCCGCGGACCGGCGGCACTCGGCGGACCTTGCAGATTTCCGACGGGTCTTCATCTTCAATCCAGCACCACCGGCCACGCCATTCCTCCGACCTCTCCTTCACGGCACTGTCCGGGTATGCCCCCTTGGATCTTGGGATCCAGGTGACGCAACCAGAGACGGCACCTCCCGGCTGGATCCGAGGGAAGAAATAATGGCGGAAGAGCTCCGTGTTGGGCTGCACCCCAGCAAAGCCTTCGCAAAGATGCACGAAGAAAGCCATGCACGCCACCACATTCGGAGTAAAATCCAAGAGGCAAAAGCCGAAGGTCTGCATAATGTCATAGAAGAAATCGGAGAAAGGGGGCATAACCCGCAAGAAAGATAATCGATGAAAAAGGGATACCGATTTGGAGCAGGATCGGCGCAAGCAGCAGGAATGACGCGCGTTGCCGGGTGTCCCGAATTCTCTCCCCCCGTCTTCGCTCCCCATAGGGGCCTGAAGGAGGCCCGGAGCTCATGAACATCAACCGTCGAGGGGAAGAAAAAGGCGGACTTCGTCCGGTCCCCCGACAGCGCGCTCTCCGGCAGCTCCACAGTCCCAGTGCCCTTAGCCACCCCCTTGCCCTTGACGGATTTGGGCACCATGGCGGCCAAGAAGTTTAGAGGGCTGAGGAAGGGGGATGGCGAAGCAACGACGGCGGGCGACGGTGGGAGCTTAGGAAGGAAGGAAGAGAGGAAACGTCGGCTCTGAGATTGGAAAAGGCACGAGGAAAGAGGAGAAAGTGAGCAGCGCGCCCGTGATTATTCCTTTTTTATGGGGGAAAACACGGGCCGCCTCCTTTCACTTTAACTCTGGTGTGACGCATGCCCGCGGGAAACAACCCCACGCATGCTGCCCACGTCACACGCACCTCCCCACGCCGCGCCACGTGCGGGAGTCATGGGAAGCGCAGCGCGCGAAGAACCTTACCGTGGTAAAAACCGCCCCGCCTGCCCGCGCACTATTTTTGGGGCCTAGCCCAACAACGCGTTGCGCTTATGTGTGGCCCAGGCCCGGGGGCTCCTGTCGGTGTACAAAAAGAGGGGTACACTTTTTGTACCCCTATAACTGTACACGGGTAGTCTGAGCCACGGGCACCACCACACCAAGCAAGGCAAGGGAGGTGAGCCAGGGTAAGACCGAAGCTCAAGAGAACTACGACGCCAAGGCCAAGACCACGAAGAGCAAAGGGGACGAAGTAGACTCCCCCGGCAAGATCCTTGCCGGGAGACAGTTCTAGCAGCCCCGGCAAGACCCTTGCCGCGGCGACTCGTCCCGCGCCTACGGAGAAAATCACCCTTGAGTCCACTGCCCCCAAAGGGCAAGGATTCGGGAGACATCCCTGTGGCGGCATGCAGATCTTTGTAAAGACATTCAAGATCAGATACGCACTAAGGAGACGACAACCCTTGGCGGGATCCCAGCCAAGGAAGACCACAAGGCCCCCGGCAAGCGCCTTGCCGGGGATGACAGCAGGCGCCTCGGCAAGACGCTTGCCGGGGCCCTGGCAAGGCCCTTCCCGAGGACACCAACGGGGCCACCATCAGGCCCACGCTGACTAAACCTCCACCATTGCATGCATGCAGCTGCCGACCCAACCAGCTGGGCAGGCACCTGCGTGGCGGCATGCAGATCTTAGTGAAGACCCACCACTGCGCCAACTCAGCTGCCTGCCTACCTACGTGGCATCTCAGGCATCGCTGGCCAGGGCGCGCGTCGACACAAGAAGGAGCGGCGACGAACTTGACTGATCTCTCCCCCGTCCCCGATTAAGCAAGGACACCTAAGCAAGACGCATTAAATGCGCCTTGTCATGTAATGCGAGGGATAACCTCGCATCACTGTACCCTTTCCACCTCCTGTGTGCCACTGTGGCAACCCCTTTTTTCTATAAAAGGAGGCCCGAGGCGACCAGGAGAAGGATTCAGCGTTTTGGAGCTCCTCACGCCCCATAGCTAGCTCAACAACACAGATATACAATCCACCAAAGCAGGAGTAGGGTTTTACGCATCCTCGCGGCCCGAACCTGGATAAACGAACCGTGTGCTACCTGTTAGATCCGCTCTTCTCACGACCCCGCGCCCCGATAACCACAGTAGGGATTCTTGTGATCCCATAGGTGTCGTTCCCACCAACAGAATTCGTCGAAGATCAAGTATCTGCGGATGTTGGCAGTATAGTTCAAACTTCCAAACCTGACCTGATGGCCAGGGGAGTAGCTCTCGATCTGCTCTAGATGGCCAATCGAGTTGGCCCACAGTGCGAAGCCGCCAGATCCAAGATCTGTCCGGGGAGAAAAACCTCACCATGGATCGCATTGTTGCCGATGATCGAAGGATCCATCAAGCCTTATGGTGATGACACAGTGGAACTCTCAATGAAAGCACCAGTGTCAGTGTCAAAACCGGTGGATCTCGGGTAGGGGGTCCCGAACCGTGCGTCTAAGGCGGATGGTAACAGGAGGCGGGGGACACAATGTTTACCCAGGTTCGGGCCCTCTCGATGGAGGTAAAACCCTACTTCTTTCTTGATTGATCTTGATGATATGAGTATTACAAGAGTAGATCTACCACGAGATCAGATAGGCTAAACCCTAGAAGCTAGCCTATGGTATGATTGTTGTTGTCCTACGGACTAAAACCCTCCGGTTTATATAGACACCGGAGGGGCTAGGGTTACACAGAGTCGGTTACAAGGGAGGGGATCTACATATCCGAATCGCCAAGCTTGCCTTCCATGCAAAGGAGAGTCCCATCCGGACACGGGACGAAGTCTTCAATCTTGTATCTTCATAGTCCAACAGTCCGGCCAAGGGATATAGTCCGGCAGTCCGAAGACCCCCTAATCCAGGACTCCCTCACCCTCAGCCGAAGCAGGAGCGGGGGGCACCGGAGGATAGCAATATCAGCAACATCCCAGTGGCCATGCTCCACGAGGTACGAATGAAGGGCTCATTCCATCCGTACCTCTTCTTCTCGCCGAAGGGCACAACCACAATGGTGGCATTCAGTCTGGGCGAATCGCCACCCTCCGGCCGCCCCCGCCACGGGAGCGACCGCAGGGTGCGCGCCTCCCCTAGAATGAGTTGACCCGTTCATTATGCCCAACGGAGCCACTGGCCCTCAAGCGCCTTCGCAGCCACCGCCAGCACCGTCAGAAGCTGGGCGACGGCGCGGTCTACGTCGTCATCGCGGATGCCAAGCACCGCTACGGAGACCGTGGTGCAGGCCCAGCTACTATCGAGGTTCCTGCCGATGGCAGATCAGATGGATGAGTGGAGAGCCACCATTAAAAGTTTGATTGGCTTCGCCAAGGCCGTGGGCTCACTGTGAGATGGCCCGCCATAGCCTCCCCAAGCGACGACAATGGCCCATGTTGCTGGCCGTACGGAAGGGTCACCCCCACTGTGCAGTCCCCACCACGGCAACCAGCACGGGAGCTGTGGAATCACGAACACGTCGATGTCTTTATGGCCTCTTTTGACCCTCGAGCACGTCCAGGGCAACGGCAAGCCCTGGAGGACCGATGGAGGGGAGGCGCGCGTCTCATCATTGAGTGACGCTACGACGACCACCGTCGGACCAATGGGTGCGATGGCCCCGGCGTCGATGAACCTGTGCTCGAGGATGGCCTGTGCCAGCCTTTCGAGGTTGGGTGGCCCGCCTTTACTCGTGAGGTACGGCAAGTCCGCTGGCCATCCGCTCGCACGTTCATGCCAGAGATACCCGAGAAGTACGACGGGAGGCTGAGCCCGGCAGAGTTCCTGAGCATTTATACCATCGTTGTTCAAGATGCTAGGGGAAGAAATGAGAAGGTGTTCGCCAGCTACTTCCCCTTGGTGCTCAAGTCCAATGCGAGGTCTTGGCTGACGCACCTGTCGGAGAACTCCATCTCGACGTGGGATGACCTGTGCCATGAGTTCATTGGCGTCTTCGAACGCGGCCATCAAGAACCAGGACGGCCTAGCGACTTGCAGCTTCTCCAATGGAAAGGAGAGACTCTACGGATGTATTTGCAGAGATGTAGCAGAGTCCACAGAAATATCCCAGATATCCACCCTGCAGCTGTGATAGCTGCCTCTCAGTCCAATGTGCGCAACCGTAGGATACGTTCCACGATGAACGTGCAGTTGCCCAAGACTGTGAAGGAGCTGTACACCTTGGTGGACAAGTGTGCTCTGGTGGGGGAAGGGAGGAAATTTCCTAGAGAGGAGGATTGTGTCGACATCGACTCATAGGATCGGGCACACCTAGTACTGGCAAGAAGGCTAAGGCTGAAGTCCCCGGTAAGGAAGTTGCCCCCTGCGCTGACTGCCAAGAGGCTGCGGCTACCGATAAGCATGGGAAAGGCGATGGGCCATATACCAAGCTTCATCGGACACAAGGGCATGAGCTTCAAGAGTGTCATCAGGTAGAGCAGCTCGTCAAGAAGAAGAGGGCTAAATATGAGAAGCGTGACAAGGAAAAAGGTCAGAATGGGGCTGGCGGGAAGGGCCGAGCCGGTGAACAAACGGCCCCGGCAAGGCTTTTCGTAACTTAGGAAAACCTGCCAGGGGTAGAGAGAAGGAAGTTTGCAATGATGAGAGTGATGGAGGGGATGAAGAGGAAACCAGCGAGCAGGAATTCCAGAAGGCCACCAACGCCCTATGCATTGACGGGGGTGCATCTTTGCACTCCTCTCAGCCCCAACTCAAATAGTGGCCGCGTCAGGTCAATGTCATGGTACCAGCAGTAGAGTCTCGGAAGCCCCTCAGAGCAGTCCAGATTGGTTTTGAGCTGAAGTTGCACAGAAACATTGAGGCTTATATGGATGTTATTGTGGTCAAAACCAGGGACAGAGCTACCCTCATCCAGGATCTGGAAGAGACATTTGCTAATCTGCGCAAGATCAACTTGAAGTTGAATCCGGAGAAGTGTGTGTTTGGTGTTCCCTTCGGCAAGCTACTTGGGTTCTTCGTGTCGCATAGTGGGATCGAAGCCAACCCTAACAAGATCAAAGCTATTGAGCAGATCCAAGCACCCACGACAGTCAAACATGTGAGGCGTTTGACAAGATGCATTGCCGCACTCAGTAGATTCATCTCCAAGTCTGTCGAGCACGCCTTGCCTATAAAGTGGACCCGAGAAGCAGACGCAACTTTACAAGATTTGAAGGCCTACTTGTCCTCTCTTCCCACATTGGCTGCACCCAAACCACAAGAGCCATTGTTGCTGTACTTGGCGGCAACTAATCAAGTGGTTAGTGCAGCCCTAGTGGCATAGCGGGAATTAGAGGAAATAGAGAGTAAGCAAAGCTTCAGTGAAGCGCGAGGAGGGGTCTGGCTAAGCTCAGGAGAGCACCACGGGCCCATTCTCGCAACCTGCCATTGGAGCACATTCCGCTTTTGTTTTGTTCTTCCTTTCCTTCCTGCATTAAGAGAGAGACAAGTATGGGGCCCCACTGGGGCGTGCAACAACTATGATTTTTAAGTGGTTGTGTTATATTTATCATTCTTGTGTCAAGTTGTGGCGTCAATGTTTTATGTAGGAGTGTAGAAATAACTTAACTTGATGCGCCTGAAGTAGTTTCCGCCTCACGAAGCACGCGTTCCCTAGTGCCTGGCGAGGCCTCCCGCACTCGTAAGGCATCTGGGAACTGCGAAAATTCGTCAGGAAATTCTTATCCTCTGAATCCTGACCAGAAGCACTGCCGACCATGACCCATCACTTCACATCGCGATACCCAGGGAGCACGGATTGAGCGGGGTGCGCCAGCTTGCGAGCTCGAGTGAGGGTGCCTTGCGAAAAACAGTAAAACAAAAAACGCTCATGAGGGCGCCTGTCCGGCCCCCTCACGAGGCATGCGAGGGAGAGTACAGGTCAAAAATGAGGAACCGAGGGCAGAAAAGGAGGCAACAAGGACAATGGAACCAGGCCAGCAAGGAACACCAGAAAGCAAATTGTCACTAAAAAGGGGCAAACCAACTGCGGAAAGCAAATGAAAAGCCGTGTCCGGCACCTAGTCTAGTCTTCTTGTCTTCTCACTAGCGCGGAGCTAAGTGCTTCCACTAAGACGTGGGAGGGAGCCCCCGAGGCCCGAGGGCGGCACTCCTGAGACTCTGGGGCATGTACAACCCCACTCATTATTACGTGAGAGTGTGATGAGTGGAGATCTTCACACGCATTGGGCCTTGCTTCACAGGCGACGAGCCTTGCTTCATGGGTATAACTTCCAGAGGTGCTGGATTTGCCAGGCGTTCTATATGGGGATCCCGTCCTGCGTCTCCAGGCGCGCGACGCCAGGCCTGGAGATGTGGGTAACCCGAAACGGGCCCTCCCACATGGGTGAGAGCTTGTGCAGCCCTTCCCTGGAGAGCACCCGCCTCGAGAAAAGATCACCCACCTCGAGCGTCCTGGAGCGGATGCAGCACCTACTGGTACCTCGCAGCTCGGAGCGAGGCTTCACTGTGGTGTTCCTCCCCCAGCACGAGGTCAATCCCCCGCATGGCGTCTTGCTGTGTTTCCTTGAACGCCAGGACCCACGTGGAGTGATGCCTGACCTTGTGTGGGAGAACTGCTTCTGCTCCGTAGACAAGGACGAATGGAGTCTTGCCTGTCGGCCTGGTGCCGATGGTGCGGATGGACCACAGCACGGACTGGAGCTCGTCGTGCCAGCCCCTGCCATAGGCCTCGAGCTTCATCTTGAAGGTCCTTGTCTTGAGACCCCTCAGGACATCCGCATTGGTGCGTTCGGCCTGGTCGTTGCTCCTGGGCTGTGCCACGGAGCCGTAGCAGATCTATGTTCCAAGGTTAGCACAATATGTTTTAAAGAGATTGCTAGTGAACAGTGAGCCGTTGTCGGTGATGATACGATGCGGGACCCCAAATCGGCTTACGAGGCCCTTGACGAATTTGACTGTTGACCCAGCTGGGATGGTGCGGACGGCTTCCACTTCCGCCCACTTGGTGAATTTGTCGATGGTGACGTAGAGGTAGTGGTAACCTCTAGGCGCTTGAGGGAATGGGCCCAGGATATCCAGCCCCCAGACCATGAATGGCCATGAGAGCGGGATAGTCTGGAGGCCCTGGGCCGGCTGGTGGGTCTGCTTGGCATGGAATTGGCAGGCCTCGCAGGATTTCACTAGCTCGGCCGCGTCGTTGAGTGCCGTGGGCCAGTAGAACTTGCTACGGAAAACCTTGCTGACCAGGGTGCGCGATGATGAGTGGTGCCCGCAGTCTCCGCCATGTATGTCAGCCAGCAACTCATTCCCCTATTCCCTGGAAATGCATCGCAAGGAAACATCATTTGGCCGCTTCCTGTATAGCCCACCATCCTGAATGCAGTAGGCCGTAGCCTTCCAGGCCACGTGCTCCGCGTCTTCCTCCTTCTTCGGCAACATGCCTTGCATTAGGTACGCCCTGAACTCCTCGATCCAGCACCCCTCCTAAGACTCGAGTGCTAAGAGGAGGCACGCTCCTAAGGTCGGGCCGCAGGCGGGGGATCCCGAGGCTAGTTTCTAGGGGAGATCCTCCTGAGGTGGCGTCGGCTCCGCATGCGGAGGTGCTGCTGAAGGCTTGAAGAGCCGCTCCTCGAAGATGCCAGTCTCTTGGGGTACCCGCTTGGATGCTCTTTTGGCGATGTTGTCGGCCTCTTTGTTGGTGCCACGGGGCACGTGTTGTAGCTCCAGGCCCAGGAATTGCTTCTCCATTTTGTGTGCCTCCACAAGGTATGCCTCCATGTGCTCATCCTTTGGCTCGTACACCTTGTTGGAGAAGTTGAAGAGGAGCTGCGAGTCTCCCTTGATGGTGAGGCGTTTCACTCCAAGGGCCACCACAGCCTTGAGGCCGGCGATGAGACCCTCATACTCAGCGGTGTTGTTGGAGACCTTCTCGCCCTGCCAGAAGTAGAGCTACACGGCGTAGTAAAGTTTTTCCTGAGTGGGCGAGATGAGCACGGCTCTAGCCCCCGCGCCCTGGCATGCGAATGCACCATCGAAGTACATGACCCAGTGAGCTGACGCTTCACTCCCTGGTGAGAGGGATCAGTTCTCGCCTGCTTCAAGCTCCGGGGTGTCGGTCCATTCTGCCACAAAGTCGGCGAGTGCAACCCCCTTGTTGACCCTGGTTGTGCTGAACTCCAGGTCAAACGCTTGCAGCTCGAAGTTCCATTCAGCAACCCTTCACGTAGCATTGGGGCTTCTAAGCACTCTCTCCAATGGGTAAGCTGAGATGACCTTGATGTGGTGACCCTGCAAGTAAAGGCGTAGCTTACGCGAGGCCACCGGGTGTAACAGCCTGGATTTTGGCCCTTTCCTTTTTCTTTTGATTTATTGGATTTTTGCTTTGTTTTTCTTTCTGGAGTGGTTCTGTGGCCTTTTCACCTAGGAAATCATCTTCACTTCCCCTCCCAAGTGGCTCATCATCCTACAAACTTTTCCAAGATCATGTCACTCCGCTGCTTGAACAAACGCTAATTTCTTTTCTAAGGAAAATTCTTTTTTTATTAAAGGAATAACCCTATCTGCCCTAGGTTGTGAAGCAACCCATCTTTCAGTCCATTCAAAAATCCCCAAATAATTCTAATAAATTTTTTGGGTCATATCTTCTTCAAATATGACAAAATATTTCATTGGCCATAGTTCTCATCATGCTCAATAAATTCGTTTCATATTCTGTCCTAAATGGCACATTGTGAAGCAAGTGTTATTTATCTTTGCCCATTTGCCCCCAAACTTTTCGGGCATGATATATCATCTAAATAATTTCTTTGTGCCAAAATTCAACTTTATTTGCCTAGCCAAACTTCCTAAGTGATTTTTCAAAGTTCCTGTCTAAGGGAAGCCTTTGTGAAGGAAGTGCTAGCTAGGGTTATCCAAATGAGTTGAAGTTTTGCATGCCACTTCTTGTGCTCATATTATCACTCCTACAAATTTCAGCTCCAACCCTTGATCTATGTGAGCACAACATCAAATCTTTCATTATGTCAATATTTTCAGGTTGTGAAGCAAGTATATTTTATGCTGCTTCATTTTGCCTGAAAATTTACCGAAGAATTCTCCTACCCAAATAACTTCTCTCCACCAAATTTGGCATCAATTATTAAAGCCAATATTTCTCTAGAATTTTTTCAAGTTTCTGGTCAGTGAAGATAGCTGTGAAGGAAGCACTATTTTGGTAAATCCATTTGGTATGAAATTTTTACAGCTTCTTACTGTGACCTAATCATTAAGCCTTGCCAAATTTCAGCCCATCTGGCATCACCATGTGAGTGCATCATCCAAATCCCATTTCTGGACAATTTTGGTCAGTTGCAAAGCAACTTCATTATATATTGATCCAAATATCCTCAAAGTTACCAGGGTGAATGTCTTTCTTACCCTAAACCTAGTAGACAACTCCATTGCTCCCAAACTCCTTCGTGTTGATCAACAATTCTCACCCAAGTTTACTACAGTAAACTTCAGTGGGTACTTACCATTTAACCAGACATCTTTTCACTGATCTACCACCGTAGTTGAGACCTACCCTGGAAGAACTTACCCGTAGACAACAAGTTCGAGCCCATCTCCCCCGCTACTGCGACAATGGCATGCATGTGCATGCGCTGTGTGTGCAGTGGCCGTGTCTAGCGGCTATTTGTGCTTGACCCCCTCCTCATCTCATCGCCTTCGCGCGTGTGAGCGTGTCCAGCAGCTGGCACGCGTCGTCACCGTTCCCCTGGACCCCTCTCCCCCTCCGTTCGTTTCCTCACCGATGCTCACCGCCGAACGCCCACGGGAACACAGTGCCCCGACATGTTTTAATGGTGCTCGGCTTCTTCCTCTGCTCCCCGACGTCGTCTACCTCTCCATGATCACTGCATCAATGTTTCATCGACTTCCCGTGCCCGCCCGTGCTCGCTGAGCTAGCCAGACTTTGGCCGAGCTCGAGCGGTGGCACTCGGCCTAGGCCTCCCTTGCCCGCCTATAAATGGCCATCCCCACGGCCTTCCGAGCATTGCATCGACCTCACCTCACTCCCACATTCCTCCCTAGCTTCAGAGCCTCTCCTTGTCTCCCCCTGCCACCATGGCCGCCACCTCGGTCTGCCTAAGTTGGAGCGAACCCGAGCTCTTCCCTTGCTGCTACCACCACAAGTAGAACAATGCCACTCCGACGACCATCCCCATGCCTTTTCCCCCTCGCTGGAGCCACTATGGCCTCGAGCCCCATCTCCACCCGAAGCCACCATGTCGGAGTCCAAACTGCCATCGCCTCGACCCGTCCCGGTGGCCGCAACCTGTCTCTCTGGATGCGGCTCTCCTCAACGAGCCCATCCATGGGCGGAGCCTCGCCGGAGGTGCCCTGCAGCCCCGGCGGCCATCGCCGGAGCGCTCTGTTTCTTCTGCACTGCGGGCGCGTGTTAGGAAGAAGAAGGAGCCAGGAGGAGAGAGATGGATAAGGTGGGTCCCACGTGTAAGCCTCTAAGCCACCCGGCCCCTCCTTGCCACGCTGGATAAGTAGAGGCGTATTCTTTGGAATACGTCTTCCCAGCTGGAAAGCGCGTTTCGTTCTGTTTCAGCCTAAAGTACGTTTCCTCTTTTCTGAAAGCATATTTTCTCTCTGTTTCAGCTAGGAATGCATTTTCCCTCATGCAAAGACGTATTCTTTAAAGTACGCTTTCTGTTTTTCTGTCCAGGCCCAGTTATAAAGATTTTTCTTACAGATGGGTCCCTTTCAAAAAAAATCTTATATCTTTTTACTCCCAATACCAAATCAGATTCCAAAGCCCATTTCTTCGTTTCGTCGAGCCCGTTCTGTTGGTATCATTTTCATTATGTTTCAACATTCTGAAAATGATCATTTTGCCCATGCCGTAAACCAACCCCTTTCGAGAGAGAAGTGTTTTTGGCGAATCTTTTTGCGTTCTTTCCGCACAACTTCCCGGTGTTTTCTTCAACCCCAGGCAAGCCACACCCTCCATTTGCATGATTGCAATGCAGTGACATGGTTTCTTTATTTAAACTTGTTTAAAATATTGTTCTAGCTACTTGTGATTTGTTCATGGCATTTCTCAGAGTATTGTTTGATCTTGATATTGACATGATATTGCTTGGAGTTCCAGGACATACATTTTGATGATTATGTGGATGACATGTGCCTTTGGATTTTTAGTGGCTATTATGATTATTTTCATGATGTAATCTTGGAATATTTTGGAGTATTACTTTGGATATTATGTTGCCTTCGGATTATTAGTGGCTTTTATTATTAGTTTCATGGTGGTTTTGGATATGACATCTTGGAGTATTTGCTTTGGATGTCATGCTGCCTTTGGATTATTAGTGGCTAGTAATATTTTCATCATGATGCTAGTTGATATTATATTTTGGAGTATGATGTTGGAGATGATGCTTGCATGTGGATCATAGTTGATATTTGAGTAGTAGTATTGTTGTTCTTGGATTTATCATGATAGAAGTGATATGCTATCCTTGGAGTATTTGGTTCTATCAATAGTATGCTTGGATTATTTGTTGGATATTTCTATGACTTGTATTATAGGTTGATAGATGGTATCGGAATATCAGTTAGCATAGTTATATGATTGGGGATAAATTGCGTCATTAAGTTGGTCAGGTGCCACCGAACTGGGCTTTCTCCCGTGCAACCACATTTTCCTTTATGGGAAGGCCCTAATACGGTCTATTGTCGTGCCTGTCACTGGTTCCTCCCACGAGGGATGGTTATGGGCGCGTGCTACCCTCATCAGGTAGGCGAACACAAACCTTGTATGCCCGTTGTTGTTATTATGGATCCGGTCCCCGTGAGGGACGTTTTGGCCACGACGGTGGTCGTTGTTTCTTTGGTAGACATGGGGCCACACAGGACTAGCCCAGTGGGGAGTGAGTCGGAGTGCCCGGGAGAGTGTCATGGAAGTAGATTGGTTTTGTCGGAACACCGTCGGTCCACCCGAATGGTAGTGTGAGGCCATGGGTTCCGTGGTGTGGGTAAAGTGCGCTACCTCTGTAGAGTGTGTTTATTTAAATCTATCGATAGTCGCGTCCTCGGTCATGGGCAAGGGTTCGTACTAGGTCACAACGTTCGATCAACACTCACATGACAGAATGACTTATAGGTGATGTATATGTTGATATGTTGAGAAGTACAGATGGGCAGGATGTTGATGATGATGTTGGAGACCAAGTGTTGGTCATGGTAGTGATCGCCGGAAGGATCACCGTTTGAGACCAAGTGTTGGTCGTGGTAGTGAATGCCGCAATGATCACCGTTTGGTTTGGATCACGAGGTGATCGAGATGGTATATTGCTTGGCCGGTTAACCAAGAGTGATATGGTTATGGAGATCTGAGATGGTGACTTATTAGTATTGTATCAGTTTCATACCATCCTTAGAATTGGTTTCATCATAAATGTTGTTAATTTAATTAACCTGTTAAATGCTATGTTATTGTCTTGCCTTGATGTTTATGGTTGTTGTGAGGTTGCAAGTACATACAATGTACCGACCTGGCGTGTCATGCCAGATTGCAGGTGATGCCATGATTGCTTGATTGCTTGTCGATGGTTGTCGTGCATGCGAGCTAGATCGTGTCCCAGCCAGAGTCCCTGCGGAGTGGAGTTCGCCACCTTCGTCGTCGTTCCGCTGCTACAAGTTGTTTCGCTGCTAGCATTGAGCAAGTGTAGTATCGCAGGCGTAGTGTCGCCGTGCTGATGTGCTTCTTTGTAACATCAGACCCTTGTATTATTATTCTTGTAATAAGAGCTGATGTGTTCTATGTCAAGCAGTGTCGTATTCCAGAGACTTTTCCTCGATCTCTGGGTTGGAATGAGGGGCGTTTCGGTTTCTCTGAGCCGGGGTGCCACACCAGGAGCGCGAGCAAGAGCTTCTGAGGCATGGGGTATCGCGCTCTCGTGTCTTGTAGCACCGTGCTGACGAAGTACACTGGGTGCTCAACGAAGGCGGGAGAGCTGACGGAGTTTTTGGCTCCCGGGGGCTGAGGCGTTCCCTGTGGAACCCCAGCTTCCGTGGCTTGATGACTAGCCGGGGCAGCCGCTGTCTCAGGAGCATTGCCTTGATGTTGTGCTGCCTCATACGGCTTGGCGGCTCCACTTGGCAGGCCCTTGATCTGGGGCGCCTGTCTAAGGGCCACCAGCGCCGAGCTGGCGGAGTGAGGTGTGGTAGACAAGTTGAGTACAAAGGGCCTGTGAGGACGAGGCACCACCATCACCGGTGGGCTGGTCAGGTATCTCTTGAGGTCTTGGATGCCAGGTCGGCCTCGGGGGTCCACTCGAACGGGCCCTTCTTCTTCATCAGCTTGAAGAACGGCAAGGCGCGCTCCCCCAACTTGGAGATGAAGCACCCCAGCGTAGTCACATAGCCTGCAAGCTTCTGTATCAACTTGAGGTTATGTGGTGGGCTCATGTCTTCGATTGCCTTAACCTTCTCCGGGTTGGCCTCGCTCCCCGTGTGGGATATGAGGAAGCCCAGCAGCTTGTCGGAAGGAACACCAAACACGCACTTCTCCGGGCTTGCCGGAAGGAACACCAAACACACACTTTTGCCTAATAACCTATTACCCTTCCCTTGGGTCGGCCAACCCGAGGGTCATCCTTATTTTAACCCCCAAGGGCCAGTGCTTCTCTAAGTGTTGGTCTGTACTAGAGTCCTTTGCATTGCGCCCTCGGGGAAACTTGAGGGTTGGTTTTAGTTGTACGGACTGCTCATCCCATGTGCCCTGAGAACGAGATATGTGCGACTCCTATCGGGATTGTCGGCACATCGGGCGGCTTTGCTGGTCTTGTTTTACCATTGTCGAAATGACTTGTAACCGGGATTCTGAGAGTGGTCCGGTCTTTCAGGGAGAAGGAATATCCTTCATTGACCGTGAGAGCTTGTGATGGGCTAAGTTGGGACACCCCTGCAGGGTATAAACTTTAGAGAGCCATGCCCGCGGTTATGTGGCAGATGGGAATTTGTTAATATCCGGTTGTATAGAACTTGACACTTGACTTAATTAAAATGCATGAACCGCATGTGTAGCCGTGCTAGTCTCTTTTCGGCGGAATCCGGAAAGTGAACATGGTCTTGTGTTATGCATGAACGTAAGTAGTTTCAGGATCACTTCCTGACCACTTCTAGTTTCACGACCGTTGTGTTGCTGCTCTTCTCGGTCTTATTCGTATGTTAGCCACCATATATTTGCTTATCGCTTTCTGCAGCTCCACCTCACTACCTTATCCTACCCATAAGCTTAAATAGTCTTGATCTCGCGGTGTGAGATTGTTGAGTCCTCGTGACTCACATATACTTCCAAACAGTTGCAGGTGCCGATGATACCAGTGAAGGTGATGCTACTGAACTCAAGCGGGAGTTCGACGAGGACTGCGATCGTTACTATGTGTCTTTTCCGGATGATCAGTAGTGGTGCCCAGTTGGGACGATCAGGGATCTAGCATTTGGGGTTGTCTTCTTTTATTTTGGTTCCATAGTCAGATCTTGATTGTACTCTGGATGATGTATGTTTAACTTGTTATTTGTGTGAAGTGGCGATTGTAAGCCAACACTTTATCCCGTTCATATTCAGTACATGGGATTGTGTGAAGATTACCCCACTTGCGACTAAACCACCTTGCAGTTATGCCTCTAAGTCGTGCCTCGACACGTGGGAGATATAGCCGCATCGTGGGTATTACAATCGATGAGCTCGGTGCGGTAGTTGTCGCATGTGCCGAAGGTCACGGGGAGACGGATCTGCCCCAGGGGGTTGGAGGAGCCACTGCCGACTCCGGAGAAGGGCTTGCTGGGGAGGAGCCGCTCCAGCGGTACGTGAAGGAGACTAAAAGCCTCCACGGAGAGCATGTTTAGGCCGGCGCCGCCATCGATGAGGGTCTTGGTAACAGCTACGCTATAGATGGTGGGCGTGTAAAGCATCGGGAGCACGCCCGAACCGACGGTGGTGACTGGGTGATCCCCCGAGTCGAAGGCCAGGTCAGCCTTGGGTGCCACCCAACCCAGGGGATCCCCCTGCCGTGTGGAGGCAGCACCGATCTGGCGGAAGAACGACTTGTTGTGACGGTCCGAGGGTGGCGCCAGCGAGCCACCAAGGAGAGCCGCGACGACGGGGGGCGCTGGTCCCCCGAAGCGCGCGAAGAAGAGTTCGCGCAGCTCCTCCCAGGAGGCCACAGAAGATTCTGGTAGATGGAGGAGCCAGGCGCGCGGCACGCCAGCGAGGGCCATTGGGAGCCAGTTGGCCATGACTTTGCCGGCACCCTCGGCATCCAGGAAGGCCTCCTCGTATGCCAGCAGGTAGGCTGCCGAATCCGCCACACCATCGTAAAGGGGCGGCATCTCCGGCTTGTGTGTGGCCACCGCAGCCGCCGCAAGGCGTGGGTGAAGGCCTGGAGCCCCACATCGCTGTGGAGGGCACCGTCGATCCAGTCGGAGAAGCGGCGGCGTCGATGAGAGCCGGTCGGAGAAGCAAAGCTGTCAGGGGGGCACAGCTTCGGCGCACCCCTACCTGGCGCGCCAAATGTTGGATTTCGGGTTCCGGCAAAACCCTTGAGGTTCGAACACTGGGGTGCGCACAAAGACCTCTCCCCCTCTCTAGCTTGCACACATCATGATCTCACGACCTAGCTCGAGGAACCCAAAGAATAGGAGACACAAGAATATATACTGGTTCGGGCCACCGATGTGGTGTAATACCCTACTCCAGTCTGGTGTGGTGGATTGCCTCTTGGGCTGAAGATGAACAGTTACAAGGGATTAACAGCCTCCTGAGGAGAGGTGTTATTGTGCTTGGTCAGTTGATGCGGTCCAGGATCCTCTCTCTTTCTAAGGTGGTGGCTAGCCCTATTTACGGAGGCCTGGGTCCTCTTCCCAAGATTAGGCGGGAAGGGATCCCACAACGTCTAGTTTGAAGGGGGACAGCTAGGTACAAGCTATCCTGACAAAAGTAGTCTTCGCCTGCCAAAGGCTTTGGTGGTGACGCCGTCTTGGGCTCCACGGTGACCTCCTTCATGCTGTCCTGCTAGTCTTGGTCTTGTTGGGACGATATGGAAACCTTTGCCTGATGCCTCGGGAATCCTCGTCTGCGCTTGCCCCTTTAGCACCAAAGAGGAAACAAGGACACTGCGTGCGCTAGCACCCGCCTTGCGCCCACCTGGTTCCAGTCGTCATGGCTTGCGTCACACAAACCTCGCGAGGTGTCCCTTGCCTTGATCTCTCTGCCCCTCACGAGCCGGCCTGGTGAGGCCTCCCTGAGGAGGCCTTGTGTCGTCCGCCTCGCGAGAATTGGCCCCTCGCGAGGGTCTTGAGCGTTTGCTGGTGAAGATGGGTTGTATAGGGCCACTGATGGAGCCACGCCGCGGGCCGCAGGCAGACAAGTCTGGGGACCCCCATTCCCAGAATGCCGACAAGCTGGCTTAGGGGAGGTGGCGAGGTCCCCATAACGATCCTAGGGGAGGAAAGAGGATCCACGGTTTGGAGGGGAATTTTCCCCTCGACCATCGCTTCCTTCTCCGGGGTGTTCTCCAAGAAGTGCTCCACCACCACCGAGGCATCTTGAGCATGTTCACCAGCAAGGTCCTGCTCCCTCGTTGCGGCAGTCTTGGCGGCCTCATCCACAGAAACCCTCCCTATGTTGGCCACCTCTTCCAGCAGTTCTAGTTCTTTAGCCTGAGGTACTACGGGGAAGAAAATGGGTGGATTAAAGGGATACAGAAGTTTCAGATAAATTGGAATATGAGGAGAGTTTATCTGAACAAGGAAGTAAAAAGAGCATGAGTTGGTTACCCGAAGAAGTTTGTCGGGCAGAAGCCTTAATTTCCCCGACATCTGTTGCTGGGCCATGGACTTCACCCCCTGTCGTGGCAGTCGCGGCATCTCCCAGCACGATCTCGTCCGCAGAGATCCCCGTTGGAGGTTCTTCGGCTCGGTCGAAGGAGAGGACATGCCCCTAGAGTGGGGGCTCGCTCTGCGTTGTCTCTCCTTTCCCTCCAGCTGATGGAGCGGGAAGGCTATCGCCTCCAGCGGCAGAGGCCGATCCCCTGCTTTAGGGCTGAGGATTGGGCTTGGGGCTCGGCACGGGATCCTCCGTGTCACTCCCCGCCGAGGCTGGGCCCTCCGCGGTCTTCGGCAACCCAGCACGCCGGAGCTTCTTCCGCGGCCGGTAGATGAGGGATTCCGCCTCCTCCTCCACCTCCCAGCTAGTGACATCAAGACAAAAGGTCAGTCAGCAAAGGTAATCAGATATACCAAAGCTACTTACAAAGGGGGAAAGTCTTCCTTACTCTTCCTTAATGAGCATGGAGTTCAAGTTGAACTCCAAGGGGGGCGAGGGCTCCCTTCCTCTCTTCGGAGGTGGAGGAGCATAGCTCTCCGGCACCTCTGACACCAGATGAGGTGCTGGGGGCTCCGATGGAGGGGAGCTCTATGAAGAGCTCTAGCGATAGTGGGGGCTAGAATCAACTTACACATCCATAGATTTTGCTTGGTAGGGGAAGCCTTGATCCTGGCGAGGCAACAGGGTTGGCGGCATGCCACATCAGTCTTGGGTTGGGAGCCACCGCCCACCGGTTAGCAGCATGCCTACGGGGGCACTGATCTAGAAGCGGCTCGAGGGCTTGCAACCTGGCTTCAAGCTAGTCTTCCTCGAGCTCTGCCATCGCGCCGATCGCCTCCTCCTCTTGGAGCTCCGTTCCCACTGTGGCTAGGGCATCAAGCCTGGCAAATTCGTTCCTGGCAGGAACATCCCTAGCAATCCCATCCATGGCCTACGCCTTGCTGCTGCCTTGAGAAGAGCTCTCGTCCTCAGCTTCCCCCTTTCCCATCCCGGCCATTGCGGCCCTTGCCATCTATGCGAGATGGGAAACTTTGTCCTCCTCAACTCTCCAGATGATGTACGCCACCTCCACAGCGGAGGTGCGCTTGTACATTCTACTCTCAACACTGGTGGCCTTCTCCACTAGGGCACCGGAACATGGGGGCTCTTCGTCAAGAGTGTGCAGCCGCCAATCACTTGCCACTCCATGAGCATTGCTGTCTAGCATCCATTTCAGTACCTAGTCCTGGGCTGAATTGATACTCAAAGGGATAACTGTTGCCGGGAGTTGAACATCTCAAAGCGGACTGGTCACACAGCCAGGCATGGCCATAATCTGACAAGTTATTGGGCAACCCTGGGAGCAACCTCATCCTGTCCCCAGCATCACCATACAACTAGGTGGTCTGTCCCTCCTCTGAAGTGGCGAGATGCAGCGAAGAAGGAAATCTTCCCCCACATGGTCAATGGTTAGCCCAGCAGCCTTCAAACGGGTAATCCTTTTTATTGTCGGGCGCAACCTGTCGTTGGTGAGGCCATGAGCGATCCATTCCTTGCCGTGCTTGACACATTCCATCTGTGCTTCACAGAAATCTGGGCTTCCTCATCCTGTCTTGACCAATGCCCTCTCCACTCATCCCACCTCTCATGCTGCCTGCCAGGGATATAATCCCAGAGTTTCCTTGCTACCTGCGGCATCCAGCTGATGTTCCTGGAGCGATGACCCTTGTTCTCCACCCACGGAACAAAGTAATGCCATAACAAATCGACATTAGGGGCGACTCCGATGAAATTCTCACGCAAGTG